>NC_041231.1:100858757-100957279 GCF_002837175.3 Physeter macrocephalus
CCGTAGCCGCTGAGCCTGCGCGTCCGGAGCCTGTGCTCCGGCAACGGGAGAGGCCACAACAGTGAGAGGCCCGCGTACCGCAAAAAAAAAAAAAAAAAAAAAAAAAAGCTTGGAGAAGAGAGAAATTTGTGAGTCATTTGTGTATCGGGGGTAATTTAAGACCTGGGCTTCAACCATATTGCCAAGTGAGAGAGTATAAAGAAGATTAAAAGAGCCAGGTTTTAAGAACCTTAATATCTAATGGTTGAAATGGAAGACAGGTCGACAAAACAGACAAAAGGGAATCAGAAAACAAAAAGGAAAAACAAGAGAACGGAAAATGGATTGGTGTACTGTGCTGAGAACAGCTAAAAGGCCAAATAAAATGAGGACCAAAAAGTGTATGCTGAATTTTGAAACATACAGGTTCCTGGCAGCCTCAGGGAGAGCTATTCCCGTGGACTAAGGGGACAGAAGTGGAGGAGGCCGAAGTGGGTTGAGAATGTGAGGGGAGGAAGTGAAGATGGGAGTGTAATGGATTTTTTTTCAGAGAAGTTCCTGAAGAGGAAGCAGAAGGGCAGCAACCGAAGAAAGCAGCGGGGTCACGAGAGGTCCTTTTTTTTTTTTTTTTTAAATGGGTGAGAGATGAGCACACCGGAGCATCCATGAGAGGCAGGATACGAGGAAGAGCTGGCAGCACTGACGGTGTGAAGCTCCGGAGGTGGTGAAGCAGGAGAGACCCAAAGCCTGGTGGAGGGACCAGCCTTGGAGACGAGAAACAGGACAGGGGAAGGCTTAGAGGCCGATGGCTTGAGGGAGTCTCCACGGGACGGCTGCTGTCTTTTCTTCAAGAAGATGGTGAGGTTGTTCGCTGGAGTGCAGGAGCGGGGTCAGAAAGGGGACAAAGGGGCCTGAGAGTAACTCCGGGGCTGCGAGAGAGAGCCGCCGAGCAAAGCTGAGAGCTGGGCGCTTGCTCCTTCCCGGCCCAGGCCGACTCGGGCCAAGCGCTGTGACACGCCTGCTCCCTGGGAGGGCCAGAACTGCGTGTTTTCTCATCCTGTGGGTTTGTGGGGACAGCGAGGGGCCCACACACCCAGCAGGGTGTCTGACACAGGGTGGAGCTCAGGAAAAAGGCACCAAAGCCACCCTGATAAGTAATCCTCCCCTCCCCGCGCCCCTCCCCGTCTGCGCCACTCACAGGACACTGCAGCAGCCCCGCCACGTTATGTCCCCAGTGAAGGTAAAGCCTCCCTGAAGGCAGGGCCTACATCTTGCACACTTAGTTTACATCTAAAGGGCTAACAAATGAGTTTCAAATGGGAAAAATGCAATACCGATGCAAACCTAACCCAGACACACGGTCCTTTAGTGACGCTCAAGCAGACGGTCTTCAGCGGGCAGTCACACGGTTGAGAGACCCATGCTCGCCTTACACAAGTTTAACACTTACGTCACCCGGGAAATCGACATTCATGAGCTGTGAAAACCTTTCCATATGCTGTACATAAAAGATAAGTAGAAACCAGCACAAGACGCCCCCCCACCCCCATTTCGAAACTTCCCTAGGACTTGGCAGAAGCAGTAACACTGTCGTAATGTGAAGAACCTGTCACATCCCACCGACCCAGGGATGCAGCAGGGAGACACTGAAACTGACATACCTAAGAAAACCCAAATGTTCCTTGGATCCTGAGACAGCTGATAGGCACCGAGGCCTGCTAATCCACCGAAGAGGAGCCCGGCAGCCAGGGACGGGACACTGCCTGGAGGGAAGCAAACACACAGCTGCACTGCAATGGCAGACACTCATCTCACCGGCAGAGTCCACCACACCGCCCTCCCCTACAGAGGAAAACGGCAAAGAGAACGTCTCTCAACGCGGCTCAGGACCAAGGCATTCTCAACCAGGAAAATGTTTGGGGGAGTCTGCTATTTTACCAGAGAGGTCAGGGTCGTACCACATGGGTCCTCTCTCCTCTAACAGGCAGGACACTTCCCCCCAGGGAGAAAGGAAGGGCTCCGAGCCAGGCCTGATTAACCCTGCAAGGACTGGAACTCTCCATGGGCAGGACCTTGGGCTCATCCCCAAAGGAAAGGGAAAGAGGGTCAGTGAGTAAAAAAAAAAAATGATCTGGAGAGCAAGAATTCTGGTGTGTGTGATGGCGGCGGGGGGGGCGATGCAGGCAAGGAGGGGGATGGAAACAAGCACGTTCACTGACACACCTGTGCCTGATTTAATGCGGAGACTTCAAAACTGCTTCTGCGAAGACTAGAGGTTTCCTCCTACTTGAAGAGCAGAGATAGCCCTCTGGGGTCAAGGCTGATGTATGGCACGTGATGATAATAACAATCTACTACCATCCCTAACCGGTATCTTTATCTAAAGAGTCAAAAACAAGTGACTGGACAAGAAGCCTGGTTTAGCTCAGCCAGATAACCCCAAGGCAAGTGCAGGAGGAGCCACAGGACTGATAATAAGCCCGCACTCCAGCGAGAGGGCCTAAAGCAAACCTGACTCCAGTAAGACTGCGTGCTTTGAGGACCCCGGGGACTCGCTCCTCACCGGGAACGAGATTTTAAGAGGTTAAATAACTACAAACCGTACCTGCTCTTGCATAGCCAATGATCCCGCCGGAAGCAACCAGTGCTGCATAGCCAAAGCCGATCCAATGTAAAGGCACTCTGAAAACGCAACAGTAAGAAATCGGTGCCAACCGTGTTTAAAAAAAACAAAAAAAACAGCATGGAACCACAGAATGGGATCAAAAAGGTCATCATTCCAGAACAATCCTATCACTGTATAAACGCAAATAAATCCCAGAGAGGTTAGACGACTTGCCTAGAGTCAGCGGCAGAGCTAGGACTCGAACACAAGTCCCAGGCCCACACGTCCATCCCCCCATAGCCCAAGCTGTCCAGCAGCCTTGGCTCATCGCCCTTTTCAGATGATGAAAGAAACTCTGGTTTTGAAAAGCTCCTGACTATTCCACCCCCATTTCACTGGGCACTTACAGTGGGCCAGAGTCCTTCTGCATTGTGCTCTTTCACTCTGTCCAAATGGAAGATCACACCAGGCCTGCACCTGCGGAGGAGAGGCTGGATCAGAGGTAGTTAACAGCATGGCTCGCAAGCAGCCAGGAAGCAGTGGGTCCAAGTTCCAGCTCCAGCCCTTGGGAGCTAAGAATGGGCAAGCTACCCAACGTCTCTAAGCCTCAGTTTCCTTCACTGTACCTACGCTGAGAATAGCAATGGTACAAACTTCCTAGGGCTACTATGGGCATTAAATGGGATAATATGTAAAGGGGCTTTGCACAAAGTAATTGCTGAACAGATACCAACCGTTCTAGTAATAACCTAAACTCTAATATAACATAGGCCCACAGGACACTTCACTGACCAGCTCTGTACAGTTAATGAGCTAATCTCATCACCTAACCAAACTATAACTAAACTGGAAAGTAAACCCACCTCCTGTGCCCTTAATTCAAGTATTTTAGTTGCCCTTTCTGGGGGGAAAGGGTGCTGCTTTTCACCCCTGCCCAAAGAATTGATTTCAATACTCAACATCTGTAAAACTTTCAGACGGTTATTTAACTTTGCATCACTCAGTTATTGTTAGACGGGGGGCGAGGAGGAAGGATGAAATATACAAAGCCCAAGTCATAATTACGTAGAACACTACACCCTTGGCAAAGCAGGGTGTAACTCCTAATTTCTTAAAGAAATGCATCTGGTATCCAACGAGGCTAAGCTTGAAAATACATAACCTCTTCTGTTTAAATTATTGTCTATAAGTGGCGGGGGCTTGAAATTGTACACCGTCATTAATTCGACGTAACATTGAGTCACCGAGATTTTTAAGGAGATGGCCCAATAAAATCTCCAGGAAACTAATGACCTCGACGCTACCTCGGTAAGCACCTGCCTCAGGATCTCAGGGTCTCCGCAGGATTCACAACCCACTTTAGGAAAGCAGGAAACGAGGGACTACACAAGCACCTACCACGCAGCCTAAAGCTGCCGCCTGGATCCGGAGGACGAAGAGCAGGCGGCAGCAAAGCCTCTCAACTCATTTCTAAAAGTCAAAACAGGTGTAAAAGGGCTTCCCTGGTGGCGCAGTGGTTGAGAATCTGCCTGCCAATGCAGGGAAAACGGGTTCGAGCCCTGGTCTGGGAAGATCCCCCATGCCGCGGAGCAACTAGGCCCGTGAGTCACAACTACTGAGCCCGCGCGTCTGGAGCCTGTGCTCCGCAACGGGAGGCCCGCGCACCACGATGAAGAGTGGCCCCGGCTTGCCGCAACTAGAGAAAGCCCTCGCACAGAAACGAAGACCCAACACTGCCAAAAAATAAATAAATTAATTAAGTTTTTAAAAAACAAGTGTAAAATAATGGTAATAATAATTCCAAAGTACACGAACCTCCTTCCCGAAGGTCCGCACTCGCCGACGAGCGGGGACTCGCAGTCCTGCCGGAAATGTCGCGGCGCTTTCTCTGCGTCCGGGGTCGGGGCTAGGCACGGGGCGGGGCTAGAGGCCAGGGTCGCTGCGCTCCCTGCGTCCCGGGGGCGGGGCATGGGGCGGGGCTTGCGCCGGATAGGCCGGCGCGTGCTCTTTGTCCCCGGGTCAGGGAGTAGCAGAGCACTCCGTGTATCCGGGGAGCTGGGCGCGGTGCCGGCCGTGCAGCACTCGTCCCAGATCCAAGCCAGCCTGGCCTAAAGCCGGAAGCCCAGGGTTGGAGTCTAGTTTTGCAAGAGGCCTTTGCGAGATGGGCCAGGTCTGCGATGAGGGCGGGGGGGGCTGCCACCGATGGGGGTGAAGGGCGTCCGAGGCTGGATTTTGAAGGACTGCATCAACAGAGGGCCCTATTACCAGGTGTCAACCAGATGCAGGCCATCGGGGAGGACTGTCACTCTAGCCCGATCACGTTATTTGCTACCATGGGAAGGGACTACTTTCTATCTGCAGAAGATAGGGTGGCCACTAGACAGGCTAGACAGTGTGGCTCACTTCCCTGTTTGTTTCAGAGAGTGAGGCTACTTGAAAAGCATCTTAAAAGGGGACAGTGGGTGAGTTACATTTGCAAGTACCTCTGCGATGCCCCCGTGGCCACACGTTACCTCCACTCCCACTCCATATCTGCTTCTCTTCCCTGCGTTTCCTGCACCACCATTCACTCAGTTGCTGTAACACCAAAATTTGGGTGGGTGTCACGGCTGGCATCTCTCTCTCTTTCGTCCCCTACAAGTATCAACAAGAATAGATCTTATATATACAATCTTGAGTGAAAAAACATATTGCAGTGCATTGGCAACTGAAAAAAAAATGCACAGGGAGACAGTGTGAGCTAAGTTTTATTGGGGGCAAAATGAGGACTATAGCCCCGGAGACAGCCTCTCAGGTAGCTCTGAAGAACTGCTCCGAAGAGGTGGCGGCTGGGGGGTGAGTCAGTATATGTGCTTTTGGTAAAGGGGGTTGGGTGCCCTCAAGCACACATTTTGACAGAAGATTGGTGCTAGTCACGAGGAGCAGGTAAGACGCAAGAAATTGGGCTCATAAAACCTTCCCCTGAAAATATCTAACTCTCTGAACGCCTGTTCTGCCAGTTTTTCCCCGAGCACGGGGTGCCTCATTCCTGATCTCCAGCCAGAACTCCTTTCAGGGTGTGGGGAAGGTCAGCGAGTGCAGTGGCTAGGGACCTAACCCTTGTAGAGGCTGATGGCGAGTGACAATTTTTTGTTGGCAGCATACATACTCTGAAAGAAGACCTTCCACTTGCAGCAACTCCTACTCTTCAGATATCAAAAGTGAAGTCTGTGTTTATCACATCTGATTCTAACCAGCCGAAGGTGATAATGACTAAGAACTCTGAGCAATTCCACTTAGGCCAGACCCTCAACAACTTAATGGAAGACTCTCCCGAAAAAACAATGACAGGGGCTTCCCTGGTGGCGCCGTGGTTGGGAATCCGCCTGCTAGTGCAGGGGACACGGGTTCAAGTCCTGATCTGGGAGGATCCCACATGCCGCGGAGCAACAGGGCCTGTGCGCCACAACTACTAAGCCTGTGCTCTAGAGCCCGCGAGCCACAACTGCTGAGCCTGCGTGCCACAACTACTGAAGCCCGCGCGCCTAGAGCCTGTGCTCCGCAACAAGAGAAGCCACCGCAATGAGAAGCCTGTGCACCGCAACGAAGGGCAGCCCCTGCTCGCGGCAACTAGAGAAAGCCCACACGCAGCAATGATGACCCAACGCAGCCAAAATAAATAAATAAAATTTATTTTTTAAAAAAAACACAATGACAGGACTTGCCTTAACCAGCTGGGATGATTTAGGGATTCATTTCTCTCTATGCAGATGCAAGCATCAAACCTTAGTTAAGCCCACCATGATCCTCCCCCTGCGTTTTAGACTTGAAGAAATTGAACCACAGAGAATTAGTTAACTATAGTCCTAGCCCTTGGCAGAGCTGTTATTTGAAATAAGCTCTGTCCTTCACCCTTAACTCTACCATAACGCATAGTTTCGTGTGCAGTCCATCATAAAATATAAATGAAAGGAACCGGTTTCTGCTGTTTCAATTGGTTCCACACAAGGATTTGTGTTTAGTCATGTTTCTAGTTGACATTAGCATATTTTAGGAGATAGCTCAGCTCTTAACTAGGAGCCCACTGAATAGTACTGGAACACTGAACCACCGGTGTGTCATGGGGCGTGATGCAGATTGTGTGAGGGACTAAGTTCTTAGTCTCTGGCCACTGGGACCTATCAATGGGATGTTTTTCTGTTAGTTTGTTTTCTGTTTTTTTTTGGTTTTGTTTTTCACAGAGGCCTCCTCAAGTCAGGGTTGTCTGCTAGACACACATGTACACCCACCCATAACCAGAGCAATAAAGACCATCTGCCACAACAGAAGAGCTCATGGGGAAGGAGAAGCGCTTCACTCTGAGCATTATTTTATCATTTTTGGAGCCTTGTGTGTGTTGGATCTACACTTAAACAGACCTCAAGCGAAAATGGTCAAAATCAAATGCCAGTTGCAGTGTCGCAAGTCAATGTCTACTGAGTATCCGTAATACTAGTGACTAGGTCTTTGGGAATATTTTATAGCTTTGCTTTAAGATGGACATCATCCATCCAATAGAATCTTCTCCAAGAAATTGATGTGAGATTATGAAAAAAACTGCCTATTGTTTTCAACCTACCCTATCTGCCACGTGCTTCTAGGACCTCATATATTAGAGCCATAATAATATGAGCAAAGCATACAGTGTGCTTATTACACGCAGGACACTGAAGTGCTTGACATCGATGAACTCATTGAATCTTCCCAGCAACCCTATGCAGTAAAGACTATTACTTTCTTCTGCTTTTATACATGAAGGCAATTGAGGCAGACAGGGGTTCTCTAGCTGGTATAACGTCACACAGTAAAGGGTAGGGCTGCCTAACTCCTTTAGTCTGTTCTCAGTACCGTGACCAGGACAATCCTGTTACAAATTGGACTACATCATTCCTCAGCTCCAAACCCTCCAGTGGCTCCCTTACCTCCTGCAGAGCCCTGCACGCCCCCCTCCCGGGCCTCAGCTCCTTTTCCTCTTTCCCCTTTGCCGATGATCCTCCAGCCTCCTTGCACGTGCAGCCGTTTCATCTGCCCGGAACCCTCTTCCCAGATAATCTCTCGATCACTCCCTCACCTCCTTTAAGTCTTTATTCGAATGTCACCTTCTCAGTGAGGCCTTCCAGGATCACCTAAGACTGCAACCATCTGCATTTCCTTCCGTAGCTCATTTTTCTCCACGGCACTTAGCTCCTAAGTGGTATATAACTGACGAATTGCAATCACCTCCCCTCTAGCATGCAAGTTCCCGAGAGTGAGGATGGGCGCGTTGCCGGGCACAGCGTGGCTCCACAAGCATGCGTTGAAAGGCCGAGGACCTGTGGTGAGAAGCCAGCAGCAGCTCTTCAGAGAGAGAACAGCCGGCAGCCAGACAGGAGGGAGATTGCCCGGACTGCGCCCTGCCTCTTTCTGAGGCCTGGTTCTCTCCCTGCCCCGGCTTGTCAGACACCTGTGTCCGTGTCGTAAACCCATCCCCGTGCCTTCTGCTGAAGTTCGGGATAGCCAGTTGCTTTCTGTTTCTGGCAGCTGCGTCTTTCTTAACCGAGGCAGCATCCCGTTCCCTCCGCCAGAAATGCTTTTCCCCTTGTTCAAAACTCAGTCTCATCTCTTACTGAAGTCCAGCTGCCACCAGCCACCACAGGCTGTAATACATTTCTTACCAAAGCTTTTGTCCTTTGTGTAGGGATCTTTTTTTTTTCTTTCCTTTTCGGCCCCTAGAATCTAGGATAGTGCCGGGCACGTGGTGAGCGTTGTTCAACGCAGGCCCAGTGAATAAACAAATGGGAGAGTGGAGATAGAGGTGGCCTTCAGGGATTTCAAAATACTGAGGGGTCAATTTGCGATAAGGAGCTGCTCATACATTAATATCAAAGTAGACAATCCAGCACAGAGATGGCTGAGATTATAAAGACTATACATTCCTAGGAGGAAAAGAAATGGCCTCCAAGTGCACTACCAGGCAAGCTCTGCCAGAGGTCACTGAGCAGACAAGCGCTCAGACCAAAATAAAATGCTCGAATCACGATTTATAGCAATTATGTATGTAACTGCCAAAACTTGGACGCAACCAAGATGTCCTCCAGAAGTGAATGGTAAACTGTGGTACATCCAATGGAGTATTATTTATTACTAAAACGAAATGAACTATCAAGCCATGAAAAGACACACAGGAAAGCTTAAATGCATGTAAGTGGAAGAAGCCAATCTGAAAAGGCTACAATACTGTATGATTCTTATAAGATACTGTGGGAAAGGCAGAACTTCGGAGATGATAAAAAGCTCAGTGATCATCAGTGGTGGTGATGGGGAGAGATGAACAGAGTGGCAAATCTGTCCCTTCTCTCAATACTGTTATAAACCCAAAACAGCTATAAAAAAGTAAAGTCTCAAAAACAAAATAACCAAACCTATATTCATCGTTGTTTACAGGCCTGAAGAAAGATAACAAAGAGGTGGATGGAAACGTCAGACACCTGGTCTGGTTCGTTTCCTAGATGACTTCCTCTCATGAAGTGAGCGGCACTTTAGTGTCCAAGTGTTAAGATCCTCATTTTGCCGAATCAGGAGGGAGTCCCCTGGTGGCCTCAGGGATTTAACATCTTCCCAGCTAAGTCAGACCTATGACTCCTCTACTACTGTGTCTCTTCAAAACATCCAGTAATCCGTTAAGGAAAACGCTTCAATTTTCTAGGTAAAAAAAGATTATCATCAACGGCTAGTTTTAAGACCACCTTTGTCAGAAGATTAGCTAAGTGAGCATTTTGGATGCCCTGCAACAGATGGGAAAATAAGAAAAGGAAATGTCATTTTCCTGTCCTTAAGTTACCTTGTAAACAAACCACTGCTTGGAAACAGAAAGGTTTCATGAAGTTTGGAAGCCTCTCCTTAACCTTCTTATGTATGTAGCCCTAAACTTAAGCATATGCTTTACACATACATATTTTATTTTATATATCTAATTTTTAAGCTTGTCTTAACATACTTCCTGGTATGAAAATCTTTTTATATCTTTTGTTACCAAAATGAACAAAATCCGCATTAAAATTACTAGAACCACGTGAAAAAGCCAAATGCAGGTTTTTCATTCTTCCCTCACTTAGGAGAAAAATATGAAAAACAATTCCTTTATCTACTTCCGGTAAAGAAATGTGTTCAAGATTTTACATTATTTTAAGGTATGATATTTTGTGAAAGATCTTTATTTGCCTTACACAACAGTAAAAATTATATTACACATTAACATACTATATATTGCCATGATATATAATTAATAAAATACTGCCTATCAAAAAGTTTTACCGGGCTTCCCTGGTGGCGCAGTGGTTGCGCGTCCGCCCGCCGATGCAGGGGAACCGGGTTCGCGCCCCGGTCCGGGAGGATCCCACATGCCGCGGAGCGGCTGGGCCCGTGAGCCATGGCCGCTGGGCCTGCGCGTCCGGAGCCTGTCCTCCGCAACGGGAGAGGCCACAGCAGAGGGAGGCCCGCATACCACAAAAAAAAAAAAAAAAAAAAGTTTTACCACTGTTTAAAAAAACAAAATCCTGAAAGTGATTTTTAAGCTGTACATTTTCTTCAGAAGAAGAAATTCTTAGCTTTTACTCAGAAAAAAAAAAAAAGTACATTTGAAAAAGGTTTTCTCTTAGGAGCAATCTGGGATTCACTGCATCATTCATATTTTCTTCTTTTTTCTCTTCTTTTTTTCTAACATTTCGACTGTTTTCCTCTTCTTGGTTGACAGCAGGCTGCTTCCTTTTGTTGGCTTATTACTGTCACCAGTTAAACCGCATTTCTTCATGTCAGGTTTTAGCTGCCTTTCTTCCTCCTGGACTTCACAGCCCGATTCCTTTTTATTCCTTTTGGACTGTTCTTGTTTACTTACTAAAATACAAGAGACAGTGCATTTAAAGACTGTTTTTCCCTTTGAAATAAACACAAGCCGACAATAAAGTGAAGTCATCTGGATCTCCACCACTTTAACGATTTAAAGAGATAGCAGATTATTTAGTTTCTGTAAACAATTTCATTTACCAGGAGGCGGTTCTACAGCTGGAAGCAGGCTTTCCTTCGTGTCTGTCACTCTGTCCAGCCACACTGCAACACACGTCAGCCTGGCATTAGTGTTTACTTCACACAGCAAAGACGGGAGAACCCCCTAAAACAGGAAGGGAAATTCGTGATAACTAACACAGAGGGATTTTAAATAATTACTTTCATTTTTCCATAAACAAGTTACCTTAATTTAAAACTTACACTGTATTTTGAGTATAAACTATACTGTCTAGAAGAAATTTATTACCTTGATTCATGATTGGTTTGACTAAGTCCTTCACAAGAGCCAATTTCTAAGAAGTGCTCCACTAAGGAAAGCGACCATTTTATCGTGGTCATTTCTGGGTTTAACAAAGAACCATGCACAAAGTAGGTACTAAACAAACCACATTCACAGAATGTGTTTATAAGAGAATGAAGAATAATAAACCAAAAATCTGTACGAGGGAGACTACCAAAGGAAATTTAAATTTCCAATTATATGTTTCAAAACTATTGTAAGTTCTACAACTGATCAAAAATTCCCATTTTTTTTTCCTTAGTAATGGCACTATTTTTATTTGACAAAATCTTACAGAGAACATCAATATACAAAAGAGAAGAAAGTAGTGCTTCTCTGATTTAAAGAGCACGAGTTCTGGAATCCTGCCAGCTCAGACTCGCCAATACCAACTCCTGAGGCAGTGCTACGGAACCCTAACTCTAAAACCATGAATGTCAATCATGCCTGGAAGAGATTTTTAAAGTTTAAAGATCTATGCCTTATGACCCTTAAAAAAAATTCCACCTCACTTAACTCAAAATAATATTGACAGTAAGACTCGCATTCAGTGTATTTACATTGTGCTGAGACACTGACCTTGTCCTCTTTGAGCTTCCACATTTTGATGAAACCATCACTCGATGCTGTAACAATAATATGATGCTCTGGAGTTTCAAAAGTGAACATGTCTTTTACCCTAGGATAGAAATAGTAACACCATAAAAGACCCTCTCTTCCAGATTGTATGATACTGCTAGAAAGCTTCTATGCACAGTCTCTTGACTTTTCAATGCTTCCAGTGTTTCCAAACTGCTCAATGAACAGTGCCTAAAATTTAACATGCTTCACGCTCCCATGAGTTGGTGAGTCATTTTCAGGGTCTAAATTCCAAGATAAAATTGACTGTCAATGATACCTTAAGAAAAAGTTGAAAAAATGGTGACAGATAACTATAAATAATCAGATTATCATAAAGGCAATAAAGATACTTAAAGCCCCTCACCTCAGGAAACTACAAGGTCAGTACCAAGAGAAAAGACAACAGAGATGACCCGAGGCCTCCTCCTCTGCATCCGTTTTTCTTATCCTCAGTGCCACCACCCACAGTCTAAGCTACTATCATTTTCCTTCTGGACTACGGAGTAAACTAATCGGCCTCGCTTCCATTTTTGCCCCCTAACAATTTTTTTAAAATCAAACCATGTTACTCCCAGTCTTAAAATTCTACAAAGCTTGGATCTGCTTTAAAATAACACGGGAGAGGGAGGAAGTGGCGGGACACAGATAAACCAGTATCTACAAAGGCACTTAGTATAAAATTCAGACTCCTCACCATGAATTGCAAGGCCATATGCACCATCTGGCTCACTCTGACCCAGTCACATGAGTCTTCTAGCTGTTCCTAAAATACACCAAGTTCTTTCCTCCCTCAGGGCCACTGTGCCTACAGCTCTCTCCTCTTTTTAGAAACAGCTCCTTTAGCCCTAAGGTCTCACTCCCCCTTCCCTGATCAACCTATCTAAGTAAGTTACCCGTGTTATTCCCAAATCATAATACCCATTTCCTTCCTGTTACAATTACCTGCTTACTTGTTTATCATCTCTCTGTTGCCCCACTACAAGATAAAAGCCAGGAGAGTGCAAGCTCCTGTTGCAGTATTTCATTATGGATGCTCAGTGAATACTTGTTAAATGAATGAATGGCCAAATTTCATAAGTGCTATATGGCCTTGAAGAATATGTTCATTTCCCAATACAGGGGAAAACTAGGGCCTGTCTAATGACTGCAGTATTCTGAGTATTTACTAACAGAGATTTCTTAAAGCTGAACTATTACTTAGAAAATAAAAACTAAGAGTTGTCTGAAACATAAAAGAACATGCAAATAAAACACATTAAAGTATAACCATCCATAATCGACTTTTTCAAAATTACAGTGGAAACAGCCGAGGCAGAGCCAGACAGACCTGGGCTGGCGCCCAGCTCCAATACCTCACGGGGGTAATCCTGGTCCAGTTACTTAACCGTTTACTCTGAGACTCACATTCACCCCCCGAGATAAAGTGAGGAAGAGGTAACAAACTGGCACAAGACAGAGGTCAATATGTCATTTATTTCTCCTGCAGGAAAAACAAATAGTGTAGAAAGGCGCTAGAAGTGGACAAGGAGAATAAAGTAAAAGGACAGGAGTGGTCAGGGGCAGAGCTCAAGATTGTTTAATTGTTTTTCCCTGTTCAAGTATGGATTGAGGATTTCAGGCCTCAAGTCTAATGAAATGATTGGGAAAGTAAATATCTTGTGCAAGTGACTCGTCCTGATGACAACTTCACCACTTTTGTATCACTCAGGCCAAGACAACAACATTCCCACTATCCTCTTAGGTTCCAGAAATCATATATATGTAGATATGTGACTACGTCTACAGTCCTTCATAAAAAACATATATACCCTGCTTTATGAAGCTATTGCGTTTATAAGAGACTCTACACGTACATGCACACAGAGATAGTGAAAAAAATACCTGTTTTCGTGAGCTTTAAATTGAGAGAGGCACACTAGTGAATCACAGTCAAAAAACCTTACAAACTCTTCATCTCCAGCCACTGCAAGGAGAGATTCCTAGGAGAGGAAAAAAACAATACTATCCAGAACGTCACCAACAATTCCAACCGTCACCACACATGCCAAAACTCCCATCGCTGATTTCCGATCACTTACTGAAAGAAACCTAACAGAAGATACTCTCTTTTCATTTGTGACGGTGCCACTGACAGACGCAGTGTCAAGCTGATAGACATCTATTTTGTTCAGTATGACAACTACATATTTCTCTCCTCTTGGGGACCATTCCACTATGTGAGCATCTGTAAGTTAAAAGCACAAAGCTGTTGTATTTCATGAATAAAAAAAGAAATTGATCAGGGTCATAATAAAAATAGCAAATATTTACACTGTTTGTTTTTTTTTTTTTTTTTTTTTGGTGGTACGCAGGCCTCTCACTATTGCGGCCTCTCCTGTTGCAGAGCACAGGCTCTGGACGCGCAGGCTCAGCGGCCATGGCTCACGGGCCCAGCCGCTCCGCAGCATGTGGGATCCTCCCGGACCGAGGCACGAACCCGCGTCCCCTGCATCGGCAGGCGGACTCCCAACCGCTGCGCCACCAGGGAAGCCCTACACTGTTCATTTTCACATCCATTATCCCATTCAATCTTCACAACAAACTTATAACACGTATTTTGTGAGTTAAATTGTAGACAATGAACTGGTTCAAAGACTCATTAAGGTCATACAGCTGGAAAGTGGCAGAGCCATGCCAAGAATCCCAATCTAAAGTGGGAAAAGAAATTAACCTAAAGCATTTGCTCTCAGAGGGAACCACCACCATGCACAGAAATAAATGTGTCTGTACACGCACACAAGAATGTGTGTGTATATACATTCATGTCCCATCAAATTTTCAAATACATTTCAAACAAAAATACTCACTTTGTTTTATGTTTTTTATGAATGCTGATCTTCCTTCCACAAGATTCCATGTTCTACAAAACAGGAAGCTCATTTACGGCATGATCCCCAACTCTGACCAGGTATAAAGGTAAGTTTAAGGAAGACTCAAATGAAAATGTACTAACTACTTGGCTATTCAGAAGAACTGCCTTCTTTCTTACAGTGCCATGTGAAATATTATCAAGCAAGATTAAAACTCACTGCTCCCACAGCCCTTTCCTATGTATGCTGAGTCCACTGTATTTTCAAAAGGTTTCACCTCCTAAAACTCTTTTTAGGATCACCCTCTACTTCACAGCTTACGACTGCAATATAACTTGCATGTTTGAATATAGAGCTTGTCAGGTTTTTTCCAATATGAAAAGGTTCACTAGCTTTCAACCTCTCCCTTTTGTCAAAATAACATCAAATGGCTGACAATGTGAGACAATACAGAAACAGAATCTAATTACTATAGTAAAAGATGTCCCAGGGGTGGGTTCTTGTTATACTTGGAGAACAAAGACCACAGCTTAGTAAAGGTGCTCTTGGGCCTTAATGACTTACCTTAATGTCTTATCTGTACCCACAGACAGGGCCAACTTGCCAGACGGGTGAATGGAAAGAAAGGTCACATGTCCTCTAAAAGGAAACTGACAGTTAGCCCCCAACTCGACTGGCACCTGGAGACCACCGACGGCGAAGTCTGGACTCACCTGTGAGCTTTCATCGACTTCAGGCACTCCCATTTCTTTGCATCCCAGACACAAATGAGGCCGTCCTCTGCCCCGCTGATTAAGTGCCTGTTGCCGTGGAATTTCAGGCAAGTTATTGTGCCTGTGGAAAAATCAAGACAGGCAGAATTCACATTCATTTTGAATGCAAACTCCACTTCTGGTTTGAAGGCTATGCTGCAGTAAGAAACATCCAATATCTTAATATTACTGAAATATGCCTTAAAGTCTCGGGTGAAGAAATTAATTTGTTTTTCATCTAAGATCATACAGTTCAAGCCTATGGAAATATTTTCAGCAAAGAGTTTCTCTAGTTGTACATACAGGTTTGAACGAATCAGTTCACTTTCTTGCTTTACATCCCCATAATCATAAATTCTGGAGATGGCTGGCTGGATAGTTTGAGCAGAAGTCAAACAAACTAACCAGCTACTCTGGGGAACAAACCAAGATGTAAAGCCATGACTTCTCCTTTCCAAACAGTGAATTAGCTACCCAACCATCCATACTGCAGTTACTATGCCTTCAGAGCTTTGCTTTTTTTTTTTTTTTTTTTTTTTTTTTGCGGTACGCAGGCCTCTCACTGTTGTGGCCTCTCCCGCTGCGGAGCACAGGCTCCGGACGCGCAGGCTCAGCGGCCATGGCTCACGGGCCCAGCTGCTCCGCGGCATGTGGAACCTTCCCGGACCTGGGCACGAACCCGCGTCCCCCGCACCGGCAGGCGGACTCTCAACCACGGCGCCACCAGGGAAGCCCCAGAGCTATTTTTGATTTGACTTCTGCACAGTTCTTATTCACTGTCATAAGAATTTATTACAATTTCATAAAATATTACACTCTCTAATTATGTCTTCTGTATTCTCCTTCCATGGTTAACAAATCTTCCTACATCTTTTCAACTTCTTTACAAAACATTGCACTCCCTTCCACTCAAACTGAAGCCTGGATCGCCCATGAATTTCCCCTACAGCGCTCCTCACATATTAAAAGGCTGGAGCGAGGTGAGGTGATGGAAGAACCCAGTACTCAATCTCCCAAATCAGTCCTCAAGTAAGATTCCTTATCCTTTGAAGTTTGTGTCACCCAGCTTAACTGCCCTAGAGTTGAGGAGTCGGCAAACCACTGCCTGCCGGCCAGATCTGGCTGGTAGCCTGGTTTTGTAAATGCAGTTTTACCTGAATACAGCCATGCTCACTCAGTTACAAAATGTCTACGGATGCTTTGGCACGGCCAAAGTGAGTAGCTGTAACAGAGACTGTACAGTCGCAAGGCCTAAATATTTGCTATTTTGTCCTCCTCAGAATAAGTGTGAACCCCTGGGTCATTACTGTCCATCTGCACACCTCCTGGTCAATCCTTCACACTGCCCTTTATATTGAAAGAGCCAAAGACCTGTGAGGAATAATTCTGCACCCCCAAAAAGCACTAATAATATGTGGGCTTATGGACTCTCTTCTCAAAGTGGGAGACTTCAGCCACTTTGCCCATGTTTTCCTCCTTCCCTACTTCTCATTTTGGGAATTTTGCTTTCCCACATCTTCCACTCCTTCTTTCCATGACTCCATTTCTTCTCTGGAAAAGAGCTTATCTATTACCAACTGTTAGAAACACAGGATTTGTACCAGGAATGAAGGAAGTCAGGAACCCTATTTCATTCATCTCCTATCCAAACTCTTTCTAAGTCCCTTCTTGTTGAACACCTGTACCAATGGGTTTAGACAGACTAGACTGGTTTAACTTATTTCCTCCAAGCCTAAGGGAGAGAGAAGGCTTCCTTGTATGGACTGGAATTAGGAGACAGAGAGGAAAAGGAATGTATGTTGAAATCACTCGGAGCCGGGCTTCTGCTGAAAAGCGAGACACGTGTCAAAGTGGCTAAGGACCATCTAACATAAGAAGGACGGTGATGACTCTAAATTTACTGCTAGAAACCAGAGCTTGGTGGGACTTCTGGAATATACGAAAGCTAGTGTAAGAAAAAGGGTACCTGTCTTTATCTGCCTTTCGTTGCAGGAAACTAACTTGCTTGGCTGAGTTTCCTCAAGTTAAGTATGTATTTAAGTGATTGTACTACCTTAAGTTCTTTCTTCCTTTCCCTTTTCCTTCTAGAACACGTGAAACCCCTCCTTCTCTGTCCCCTGGGAAAATGCAGTGACAATAGCACATGATGGTCAATACTGGGGAAAAAAATTCCCTGTTTCAGTCTTTCTGTCCCTTGGTCCTCCCATTACCCCGGTCAACCGCACCATCGGCGTGGAAAACACAACCGTGGCTTGCGGATCAGCCCCCCGACCTCCTCGACGCCGGTAACCTTTGCCTCCTCTGTACTTCGTCCCTCACACCTACAGCCCGGACACTGTTACCACCGAGAGCTTCTCCACATTAACTCTACCCTCTGACCACAGCCTCACATCGTCCCCGCCCTTCTTCCACTCACAACCCACCTGCTTTTTTTACTCTGGAGATCTGCAGACCCTTGACACCCTATCTTCTCTAGGCTGACAACCTACTCTTTCTCCGAAACCCTCAATTCCCTTGTAAATCGATCCTTCTCTTGCACACATCAAGTAACCTTCCTCTCTCTCCAGAAATGCCTATAGCTTATTGCAAACAGATGCTAGTCCATCCACAGCCTCCAACTTCAGTCAGGCAGGCCCTCGTCAGTCCTTCACTTGTCCCTGGCACCTCTCCCAATATCCAAACCACGAGAACTCTCCTCAGCGCTGCTGCCTCCTTCCCATTCAACCCCCAACCTCCTCCACTCAAGGGCCTCCGAGATCTGGCCCCAACTACTTCTCCAGCCACTCCCACCTCCATTTCAATCTTCTCATAATACCGAGCTCCTTACAGCTCCCCAGACACATCAGTGGTTAAAAATGCAGGCTCTATGGACTTCCCTGGTGGTCCAGTGGGTAAGAATCCGCCTTCCAATGCAGGGGACGCAAGTTTGATCCCTGGTCGGGGAACTAAGATCACACGTGCCACAGGGTAACTAAGGTCACACGCCGCAACTACTGAGCAGGCAAGCCACAACTAGAGAGCCCGCGGGCCGCAACTACAGAGCCCATGCACCCCGGCGCCTGCGCACAACTAGACAGAAGCCCACGTGCCGCAATGAAAGGGCCCACGTGCCGCAATGAAAGGTCCCGTGTGCTGCAACTAAGACACGACGCAGCCAAAAAATAAAATAAATAAATAAATAAATATTTAAAAAGAAAAAAAAAAAACAACGGGCTCTAGACCTGGGTTCAAGCTCCAGTTCCAGTGTTTTGTGACTCTGGGCGAGTCACGTAACATCTCCGAGCCTAGGCCTTCTCTTCTGCGAACCGACAATACGACCATACCTTCCCGGCACGCCACTGGGTGCCTGATGCCCCTCAATAAAGTCAGCGCGTCACGTGACGCGGCCTCCTGAGCTCCTCGCGCTGCCTGCTCTGCCTGGAATGTCCTTTTCTCCACCTTGCAAGGTTCACCCAGCCAACAACCGATACTGTTCTTATAAAATTATGCAGGTGTCATTTCAAGGAAGTTTTCAATGAAAACTCGCTTCCTCCTCCTTGCCAGTGCCTCCCTTCTATCCCAGTACAGACTGTGAATAACTTAAGGACAAAGAACCACATTTTTTCCATTTCCGTATTTCCTAGCACAAATTCTGCTACGTATCGGACCCCTGATGAATTGTTCACCAGAAGTCAAACCGTAAAGTAATAATACCTCAACATTACTGTCCTGAAGAATACAAGGTTATTACCGTTGTGATGCACTAGAGCCCCGTGGTCTATCTTCTTTTTCATGTCATAAATGTGGATGGTTTCATCTTTGCTCCCAGTGACCACAAAACGGCTGCTGACGGCCACTGCTGACACGGAGGCAGTGTGGGCGTGGTGCGTGAAGTCGGCCGCAGGAGTCCATTTCTGCTAAAGAGCAATACGCACAGTCAGTGCCACGCCACGATCGTATCGTAGTTCTCTACAAGGAGATAAGTGGTTTCACGATCTATGAAAACTCTCAATGGATCCTACAAATGGAGAAAAGACTATGCAATGAAAGGCAGATTCACATAAACAATCTGAGAATTGAATAAGGAAGGTAAAGCAGGAGATGGGAAGGCATCGCTGAGTATCAAAACAACTATGAAGACTGGGCTACAGGAACTTTAAGGTCCCATCCAAATCCTTAACTCCTTAATGTATTTACTTAGATGTGACACTCCCATACCATTCATTCACTCAAATGTCCAAATCTTGATTTTAATTTATTCACTCAAATACTGAATGACTACTATGTGCTTGGCACCATTTTAGGCAGTTGATACGGAGCAGTGAACAAAAGAAACAAAAGTCCTTATCCTAAGGGAGTTGCCATTCCTGTGGGAAGGACAGACAAGACACAATATGATGTCACAAAGGTAAGTATCAATATAACAACGCCTATAAAGAAAAATGAACAGGATTTGCATTAATACCAACATAAACCCTAGAGAATGACCAATGATGAGGTCTTGAGAACTCTATGCTTGCTGCCATGCAACTTTTGGATTGGATAAATGTAATTGGTTGAGTGCGAAGGATGACGGCTGAATACACACACACACACACACCCCACAAATTAAGGAAGATGCACCAAGAAGTATTAGCAAAACGAATAAACCAACAAAGAAAAAAAAAAACCACCAAACTTGTTTGAACACACTTAAGTTGTGTTATTGCAAATTAATTCCTAAAAACAACAGCAGGATAGTCCTTCCGTCAATCAGCCCAGGGGGCCTCTTTTGAGTAAAGGTACAACATTCCTGAGGTGCTGCTATGGCCACAAATCAAAGAATAACCTTTGTTTGTGCATATTACAGAAGGCAGGCTGGTTATCTGGAATATTGCCTGACTAGGTTTAGAAGCAGTACTAGGTAATGGTTAAGCGCTTCAAGTATCAGAGACACCTGGGAATTTGAGTCCAAGGTCTGCCACTTATTAGCTCTGTGGCCTTGAACAAGTCGCTTAACCTATCTCAACTTCTGGTTCCTCATCTGTAAAATGGGAATAACTGTATCTGCCTCAGAGGGGTGCTGTGAGGACTACTCTGGGTCTGGAACGTGGAACGCAACATGATTACGGAAAGAACACAATCAGTAGCATCATTTTTGAGTATTCAAAACACATACCTTTCATCCAAAGGCAGGTTAACCACCAGAGTAGAAAACAAAATAAACAAAAACAATCAGTCAAGTCATATACTTCCAATTCTCTAGTTAATTCAAGACTGACACTTTGACTTCTTCATAAACAAGTACTCAATGAAATAGATTTCTGGGAAATACCTAGGACTGCTTAGGGAAAAAAAACAGCACAGGACTAAAGATTAAGAGATCTTGCTTCTAGTCCTGGTTATGTCGTATCTGCCTAACTACTGCTAATTTACTTAACCTTTTAACGCACACACCCAGTAAAATTCTTACATTTTGTTGTAATTTTTCGGCACGTGTTTGCCTCCCTCATCCTCTCCTCCTTATGTCAGGAAGATCTCCAGTGAAGGATCCATGCCTTTGGCTTCTTTGCACCTTCACTGGAAGTACTGGCCTCACCGTAAGGACCCAATAATGAACTGGTGTCACTTTATCTGTGAGGGATTTTTCCAAATTTAGCTCAAATATTTTGTAAAACACCGGAACATAAATTCAATGAAAGAACGAACTGTTCTTTCATTAAATCCTGAACACCTCACGGGCTGTCAACTTGGATTCATAATCTACGGCCCACTGGCCCGTTTACAGAAACGCCAGCTTCCTTCGTGCACAGTAGTCGGAATATTTACTACGAAAAACAGACATTGTCTCGTCGTATGAAATGCCTTCTCCGTGTTTTAAAAAGCTAACGTGGGGCTTCCCTGGTGGCGCAGTGGTTGAGAGTCCGCCTGCCGATGCAGGGGACACGGGTTCGTGCCCCGGTCCGGGAAGATCCCACGTGCCGCGGAGCGGCTGGGCCCGTGAGCCATGGCGGCTGAGCCTGCGCGTCCGGAGCCTGTGCTCCGCAACGGGAGAGACCACAACAGTGAAAGGCCCGCGTACCACCAAAAAAAAAAAAAAAAAAAAAGGCTAACGTGTATTTTAAGTCTCCTGAGCTTCGTGACCGAACCCCTAAAAAATGAGACGGTGCGCTCCCTTGCTGCGCTGTTTACCTCGGCCCGTGTGAGGACCAGACCCGACGGTGCCCGCCCCACCCGCGGCGGCCCCTCAGCGCGCGGGCTCTCACCTCATGGTCGCCGCTCGCCTTGGGCTCCAAGTGTACAGCGAACCCAAAAAGGACCTGCTCGTAGCATCCAGCTACCAGCTCCATGCAGCAGCGCACGCGTCTCCTCCCCGAGCCAGGCTCAGCGCAGACCGGTAGTGACGAAAGCGGATGCAAGGGGGAGGAAGGGGTCCTTCCTGCGTCGGCGCTCAAGTTTACGTCAAGACCGCGGGGCTGCCTTTTACGCGCCTGCATCCGTGGGAGGGATTTCAGGGCTAGAAGATCACGCGGAATTTCCAAGATGGGAATAAGGAAGGACGCCCCATGACGAGATTCTCATTTCAAGGAGAAAAAAACAAACAAAACAAAACCTGGGGACTAGCAGGCATATTCTAGGGAGCCTTGATCTAGGCGCTTCTGAGGAGAGTGGGCGGGACATCCTCTGCGGAAGCCCCTCGTTTCCGGGACGTCTACGGAAGGGGCGGGGCAGCCTCCGGCGTGGGCGGAAGGCGTAAAGGAGGGTCGGTGTTGCCCTGCAGTTGTTTACTGTGGACCGCTGTCTGTCGTGGTCTGTGATAGCGGGACAGGAGTTAGGTCTCCTTGTTGTGCAGGAAGCCGAGAAATGAACTTTTCTCGCTCATATGCTCTGTAGCGGGGCAAGGAGGGGTGACATTTAGGGTTCACCGTTATCAGAGGAGTCCGATTCCCTCGTTCCCGCGCTGGCCCCATAATCTCGTCTTGCACACCTTTCCTTGCAGCTCCGTTATGGCTTGTCGAGCTCTGGGGGCAAATTGGCCAACGTTGTGGCACATCCTGGGGAGGGAGGAGGAGCCTTTACTCGAGGGGAGTAAAGACATTACTTGAGGACGAACGGTATATAGTTATCCTTGGTCAGGTTCCAGAAAGAAATCTCATTTATTTCCGTTTCACCACCTCCCCCAGGTTAGGTGCACAGTCAAACGTGAATAAAAGCAAAGCCCTAATTGGGTTTGAGATTTTCACGAGATACGGAGATTCAGAGATGTGTTAGGACAGCTTCGCACAGACTTAACAATAGAGTAAATCTTGGAGCGTAAAAATAGTCTCGTGAACGCCCTAGCGGGTGGATATGACCGATAGGAGGTTGACACACAGATTCGTGTCGACCCTTCAACCCCCATATGGGTTGTAACACATCCTATAGCTCTTAGACCCTCTTGTCTCTTAGGACATTTGTTCACCGGTGTTCTGAATCGTCAGTCTGTGTTTTACTCAGGTTGGTTTTAATTGATGCTGGTTTGGATACCGTAGAAATGATTTCATTTTGGTTGCTGTGGTTGTCACTGCAGCGCAAGGAAGCCTTGTCTTCTGTGTGCTTTGGCGACTCCATGTGTAAGGACACCTCAGGCACTAGAATGCTGAAGTCCAGCTCATTCGCAGCCTCTTGGAAACCAGTTTCACTGTTTGGCAATAGAGGCACACGTGAGAGAGCGTGCGGGCTGGGTCCCAGACCACCGCAATGACATGTCATACGAGTTCTTTGTTTTCCCAATGTATATAAAACTTAGGTTTGTATTATACTGTAGTCTATTAAGTGTGCAATACCATTATGTCTAAAAAATGCACATTCCTTAATTTTAAAACACCTTATGGGCTTCCCTGGTGGCGCAGTGGTTGAGAATTCGCCTGCCGATGCAGGGGACACGGGTTCGCGCCCCGGTCCGGGAAGATCCCGCGTGCCGCGGAGCGGCTGGGCCCGTGAGCCATGGCCGCTGAGGCTGTGCGTCCGGAGCCTGTGCTCCGCAACGGGAGGGGCCGCGACAGTGAGAGGCCCGCGTAGCACAAAAAAAAAAAAAAAATGATACAAAAACACTTTATTGCTGAAAAGTGCTAACCATCATTTGAGGCTTCGGCAAGTCTTAGTAGTAATAGCAAAGATCACTGATTACCGCACAAAATAGAATAATAATGAACAAGTTTGAAATATTGCGAGAATTACCAAAATGTGACACAGATGAAGGAATCAAACGCTGTGGGAAAAATGGTGCTGATAGACTTGCTCCATGCAGACTTGCCACAAACCTCGATTTGTTTAAAAAAAAAAAAAAAAAAAGCAATATCTGTAAAGAACAATAAAGTGAAGTGCAAAAAACGAAGTATGCCTGTAATTCCTTCCCTTTGGGCTAGTTATCTCATTACGTTACCAAAACACACAAGTTGTTTTACTATTTATTTTCCTATTTACTGCTTGTTAGTTCTTCTGGTGGTTCTTCCGCCAGAGAACCACTAAAGTCAGAGGAATGTGAATTGCTGGAGTGGTTGCCCCAGGGCATGGGACAAAGAATGAGTAAGCAGGGGCTTCCCTGGCGCGGTGGTTAAGAATCCGCCTGCCAATACAGGAGACACGGGTTCGAGCCCTGGTCCGGGAAGATCCCACATGCCGCGGAGCAAGTAAGCCCGTGCGCCTAGAGCCCGTGCTCCACAAGAAGAGAAAACACCGCAATGAGAAGCCCATGCACCGCAATGAAGAGTTAGGCCCCGCTCGCCGCAACTAGAGAAAGCCCACGTGAGCAACGAAGACCCAACACAGCCAAAAATAAAGAGAAATTTTTTTTAAATGAGTAAGCGGGGCATTTCTTGAAGTCTCGTATTTTGTCTTTAAATGTGTGACTTTTTACATATCTTTATTTTAATGGGAAGTCATAGTCTCTCATCCAGAAAGAAAAAAAAAACTTTTTTCTAAAACTGTGTTTCAGAATCGTGTGTTTTATGTATTTTGTTGCTTCTGAAATCCCCCTGGTGCCCTGCCTCATCACCCCAGCGAAGTCTCAACTGCTGTTTGAGAAGAATTAGTTCTCATTTGAAATTAATTTTAATGTATCATGATAACAGGATAATTACTATGGTCAGCATCTTTTGCCAGATTGTCAGATTTTATTTTATTTTTTTAATTAATTTTTATTGGAGTATAGTTGAGTATCTGTCACATTTTAGAGAAGAAACTTGTGGGTTTTGCTCCAACCAGGATTCTTTTAGAATCTAGTTGGTTCTAGAATGAAAACCATAATTGCAAGCGACATAAACATAACTCAAAATGGTTTACTCCTTTTCTTTCTTTGTTTACTGTTAAAAATTAGTGAAACCAATCATAGAGCTTAAAAGACCTTAGAGCATCTAGTCAAGGGGTTCCTAATCTGGGGGAGTTCATGGATAAGTTTTTGGGCCTCTGAATGCCCTGAAATTATATGCAAAATTATGTATGTACATTTATGGAGGAGAGCATTGATAAAATTTTACTACATTTTCAAAAAGATTAGTGCCTCTAAAGCTAAAATAAAAAAAAAATTTTTTAATAAAAAAAAAAATAAAGCTAAAATACTCTAATCCAGTCTGAGGTTATAAATGCTGAAGTAGGTCCAGAACTCTTTCCACACACCTAAGTAACAGTAGACCCTGGTGTTCCTGCTGCCTTTTACGTTTCCTTGGGCTCCGACGTTCTCTTTAACGGAGAAGAAAAGTGGTTTTTCGTTGTCTAAAGAAGAACACACAATACAATATCATATATCTGCTCAACTGGATTCAAACTGAGCATACTTCCTGCCAAACCTCCTGTTCTCTTTCCAAACTCAGGACATGAAAAGCCATTCAATCTCGTCCTTGTGAAAACAGCAGTTGCCAAGAAACAGCCAACACTCCAGGGATCATTAACTCTAAAGCGCAACAGGATTTCTAGCTTTGCATTTAAATTATTGATAGAAAAGCTTCTTACACTTGAGCCATGCATTGATTTATTCATTCACTCAAGAAATATTTATTGAGTACCCGGCTTTGGTTCGCTAAAGAAAATAGAGCCAGTTTTCCTTTTGGGGGTGAGGGGGGTGATAAGGTGGATATACCGAGCTAAAAGCAAGATACAGTGGAGAGAAATCAGCCCTGTTAGAAATATCATGTGCGTCTAACATTCCCTCTTAGTTACCTTCTCTTCACAGTGTGACAGGTAGCAAGTCTGTTAAATTTGGGGACTCCACCGAGCTTGCATGTGCTTGTATTCTCAGAGGACTTTGGTCCCCTCTGCGTGTGGAGCAGAGTGTGGGCTGCTTCCTCTGGACACCAGCCTGATAGAAATTTGCTTCACCTGCTTCATGGGAACAATCCCGGTGAGCTTTGAGAGGTTTGCACTTGTGGCTGAGGTCAAGGAAAGATTCGTGAACTCTTCCTTGTCACCACCATCTAAAAATCGCCTGAATGTCCATCTTCATCTCTGGAGCCTTGCTCATGGCCTTCGGTGCCCCGGCTCCTGCCGTCTTCCTGAGTGGGTTCAACATGCCCCATTGACCTCCCCTACAACCCCAGCCTCCTTACCACCTTGTCTGAAAGTTCAACTCCCACATTCCTTTCCAACTACAGCCCCACCCCTCTCACGCATTCATAGCCAAAATTCTGATCTTCTTTCCAAAAAAAATAAAGTCAGTCCTAAAATAAGAGGACCAAAAAAAGATATTAACGTTTTTATGAAAGAATCTTAACTGATATGTTGAATTTGATTTCTAAGCTGCTCCAGTATTTAAGAATTTGTCTTTTTCTAAAAAATACAACAAACTCATGAATATAACAAAAAAAAGAAGCAGACTCACAGATACAGAGAACAAACCAGTGGTTACTAGTTGGGGGGGGAGGGTACAAACTATTAGGTGTAAGACAGGCTCAAGAATGTATTGTACAACACAGGGAATATAGCTAACTGTAAATGGAAAATAACCTTTAAAAGTTGTATAAAAAATTTTTAAAGACAGCAGAAACAAAATATTTTTTGTGTGTGTGTGGTATGCGGGCCTTCCTCTGTTGTGGCCTCTCCCGTTGCGGAGCACAGGCTCCGGACGCGCAGGCTCAGCGGCCATGGCTCACGGGCCCAGCCGCTCCGCGGCACGTGGGATCCTCCCAGACCGGGGCGCGAACCCGGTTCCCCTGCATCGGCAGGCGGACGCGCAACCACTGCGCCACCAGGGAAGCCCCAACAAAATATTTTTTTTTAAAAAGGAATTGTTTTTAACCTTATATAACTTAACAATAGTGGCTTAAACAAGACATTTATTTATTTTTTTGGCCATGCTGTGCAGCATGCAAGACCTTAGGGCCTGTAACCAGGGATGGAACCTGTGCCCCCTGCATTGGGAGGGCAGAGTCTTAACCACCAGGCCGCCAGGGAAGTCCCAAGATACTTGTTTCTTAAATGAAAGGCATCTGGAGGTAGGTTGGTCTAGTGCTGGTACTGGGACCCCCGTCATCAGGGACCCAGCTCTGTTCTCTCCTTAAGATCCTGTGTTTTGGGAATCCCCTGCGGTGCAGTTGTTAGGACTCAGCGCTTTCACTGCCAAGCACCCGGTTTCAATCCCTGCTTGGGGAACTAAGATCCCGAAAGCCGTGCAGCCAATTGAAAAAAAAAAAGATCCTGTGTTTGGTTGTGTGACTTCTTCCTTCATATCACCTCATAGGCCAAGAGAGGTGCAGTTATTTTGTCTTCAGCCGTCACATCCGAAATCTCAACACTAGGCCTGGGGGAAGGGGTGGGGACAGACAGGCCTCCTCCCAGCTAAGCAACCTTCTTCTGCCTCTACGCTGTCCTCAATCCCCTTGTGATAGTTCGATTTACACTTTATTAGCCAGACTTTGGCCACCTGGACGCGAGGCCTGTTGCTACCTCCAAATAAAATCCGGGTTCTGTTATTTTTTTTTAATTAATTTATTCATTTTTGGCCGCACTGGGTCTTCGTTGCGGTGCGCGGGCTTCTCATTGCAGTGGCTTCTCTTGTGGAGCACGGGCTCTCCGCACGTGGGCTTCAGTAGTTGCGGCTCGCGGGCTCTAGAGCGCAGGCTCAGTAGTTGTGGCGCACGGCCTTAGTGGCTCCGTGGCATGTGGGATCTTCCCGGACCAGGGCTCGAAGCCGCTCCGCGGCACGTGGGATCCTCCCAGACCGGGGCGCGAACCCGGTTCCCCTGCATCGGCAGGCGGACGCGCAACCACTGCGCCACCAGGGAAGCCCCCGAACCCACACTTTAAACAGGCTCAGGTAATTTGAGCCCGCACTAAAGTTTAGGAAGCACTGCTTTGTCATGCTTTAAAAAAACAAAACAAGAAAATACACAGAATCACAGAAATATTTATTTAAAACTTTTTCCTGCACTTGCATTAAGCTAGAGGGCAGGTGGGTTCTTAACCACTGTGCCACCAGGGAAGTCCCGGTGTTCTGTTATTAAGGAAGAAAAGGAAACCAGATATTGGGTGACCCCCTAGCGATGTGTGCACAGCTGCTAATCAATAACATCTCTCTTGAACACGGGGAGATTCACCAGAGTATAAACTCCACTGTATCACTAATGCCAGGCACCCACCTTGTATATAGGAGGACCTCAGTAAATGATGGGTGAATGATTGAATGATTTGAATTCAACATGATGCTTATTTTTCACATTACAGGTAAATATAGCCTCTACATTAAGCATCTGAACAGTGGAAGAGTTATCAACAAGCTACGAGGAAATGGCCAGACCCTAAGTGTCCTTGTTTAGACTCAAAAGTTATCTTCTTGGGCTCCCCTGGTGGCGCAGTGGTTGAGAGTCAGCCTGCCGATGCAGGGGACGCGGGTTCGTGCCCCGGTCCGGGAAGATCCCATATGCCACGGAGTGGCTGGGCCTGAGCCATGGCCGCTGAGCCTGCGCATCCGGAGCCTGTGCTCCACGACGGGAGAGGCCACAACAGTGAGAGGCCCGCGTACCGCAAAAAAAAAAAAAAAAAAAAAAGTTATCTTCTTACATGTTGACATTTTGTGTAGCCTTGCTACTTAAAGTGCCTGGGAGCTGGCTGGAAAGGCAGAATCTGAGGCTCCACTCCAAATCTATGGACTCCGAACCCACATTTTTTTTTTTTTTTTTGGTGGTATGCAGGCCTCCCTCTGTTGTGGCCTCTCCCGTTGCAGAGCACAGGCTCCGGACGCGCAGGCCCAGCGGCCATGGCTCACGGGCCCAGCCGCTCCGCGGCATGTGGGATCCTCCCGGACCGGGGCGCGAACCCGGTTCCCCTGCATCGGCAGGCGGACGCGCAACCACTGCGCCACCAGGGAAGCCCCCGAACCCACACTTTAAACAGGCTCAGGTAATTTGAGCCCGCACTAAAGTTTAGGAAGCACTGCTTTGTCATGCTTTAAAAAAACAAAACAAGAAAACACACAGAATCACAGAAATATTTATTTAAAACTTTTTCCTGCACTTGCATTAAGCTAGAGGTGTGTGTGTGTTTGTGTGTGCATATTATTGTAGGGGGTAGGGTGGAGACTTCTGCGTGCTTCTCAGTTGCCCAACTCACGCTCCCTCTCTGGTGCCTCCGCCGGAACCTCCCCCTTCCGGCTGGCTTTCCCGGGCCTGACAGTTGCGGGGGCGGGCAGGCAGCTCAAAGCCCGCGGAAGCTTGCAGGAGTTTCCCCAGGTGACCCCAATACACTCCTTCCCAACCCCACCCACTCCTTAACCCACATGAAAGTCAAGGAATTAAGTTCCTGGCCGAAATTGACACGGCAGGTAATTCCTATCCCTGAGGCAGCTGTAAGAGTTTTTGTGGGGCTGAGCGGGTTTAGACCAGGAGCTGGAATTTTTGATGCAGGGGTCAAAAGTGTGGATTTCCGATCGTTTTATCAAGTGTCTGGATAAATGGCTGAACAAGAGAGTTTTGCAGGTTTCGGCATAGCGCAACAAAATAATTATTACTGGTACTGGCAAAGGTGAGCTGATTTTTCCTACTCTGAACGAAAAGGAAGACCGATAGTGTTCTGTTTCTTACACGATTTGGCAGTTTACAAACTGTTGCTTTGAAAATAGGTGTGCTTAAAACAGTGAAAGCGGAAATCATCCTTACTTGTAACGTCTGGGAAAGAAGAGGGAGTCCTGGGTTTTTGAGTGATTCTGACTTCATTGGTGATGTCATTCCTGTCCTTTCCCTTCTGCTCTTAGAGTGAAGCCAGACTTCCATTCCTGCCAGGGTTACCCCTTTGGCAACTGGTACCAGCAACAGCACAGCTGTTATCCTCCTTCTGGCTATAGCTGTGGCCATGGAACGGATGGAAATGGACCCAACCTTTATTCTGTGCGTGAGACCTCCGGATACCCAGTTGAAACTTCGCTTACACCCAAGGTATCTCTCCCTGGCATTAATACTGGGTGGTGTAGGTGCCCCCTATGCAAACATCTTTTTCCTTTCCTCACGCTTCCAGATCCTCTCATTCAAATTCCCACAGCCCTGGCTTCTCCTCCCTAATTTAGCACCAGAGAGTAAAAGCTGATGACCTGAGACATTCTGACTTGCAAACAATTTCAGTCCTCACTGTTTTCCAAAAATAAAATAATAGGTTGGTGAAGTCTGTGTGGGAATTCTTGCGACTGAATTGTGGCTTAGCATCGTTCAGTAGATTTTACCCTTAAACACTTAAAATTGGACAAGAGGTACTTTTTTTTTTTTTTTTTGCTGTAGCAGCAAACATTAACACATTTTAATTTTTCGATGACTAAAGTAACGTATTTCTTTAAAAGAGGTATTGGAGTAAGAGAAAGCCTCCACCACCCCACTCTCTTCCCCGTTCCATCCCCACTTCGAAGAAAGCATTGTTCAAGTGGATCTATGGCCTCTAGATTTTCCCTTCTACTCTCACTAAATCACTGTGAATGGGCTTAATTTCTCTTTGGGGAGTTCAGGGCGCCTTGGCTAGAATGGACAGTGTCGGATAGGCTTACTAGTTTGTTCCTTGCTTGCTGCTGTTATGTTGCACTAGGAGAGCTTTCTTTAAAAGTTGCCTATTTGGATGTGCTGTGATTTTAGCTCATCACTTATCGACTGACATTTTAAATGTTTTCGGTGCTTTAACAAACTTCCTTTTACCTCTTTTCAAGAATTTGAGTGTTTTTTGGCTAAGGGAAAAATTCTAGAAGGGGAAGTTCTCGATTAAAGGATACGACATTTAAAATCTTAAACAGCAAGCTTCTCTCCAAAAAGCCTGCCTGAGCTTACACCTTCCATGGATGGTATGGCTTGCTTCTCCATGTTTCAGTGTGTGATTAGCCAGTCTGACAGGTGAGGTGAGATTGCTAGCCGGTCTGACCCTGGCGTCAGCTGTATGTCCTTGACAAAGGCAGGTTCCCAGCTGGTGCCTGCAAAGAGGAGTTGTAAAAACTTGCATTGCCCCAGGAGAGCCCGCAGAGTCTGGAGTAACTAACCAGGATTTATTTTGGGAGTGCTTCTGGAATTTACTTCTTTCCTTATGTAAGAAGATAATTGATTGGTTTGCTTTTCTGTAGCCTCTGCACTTCCTTAAGCATCGACTGTCCTGGTCCTTAGCTGAGATGTGGGGTGCGGGGGTGTGATTAGAAGGCCACGAGGGGTATGTGCTCATGGAGACTTTGCAGATTGGCACCTGGAAGGAAGGGCAGAGCTCCAGGTGGAGAGCTGGGTACCTATTACAGTACCTGTGGAGTCTGATGCCAGGGTCCCTGCTGTCTGGTTCCTCGCCCAGGCCCCAGGATGCCAGTTAGTTCCCCGAAACTTCAGAAAAGCCAGACGCCTTTGTCTGATACTCCTCCTTTGTGACTTTTCTTCTATGGATGCGGTTCACCCATTGCACTTTTATCATTTAAAGGTTCTTTTAATCAAGATTCAAAGTATGGGCTTCCCTGGTGGCGCAGTGGTTGCGCGTCCGCCTGCCGATGCAGGGGAACCGGGTTCGCGCCCCGGTCTGGGAGGATCCCACGTGCCGCGGAGCGGCTGGGCCCGTGAGCCGTGGCCGCTGGGCCTGCGCGTCCGGAAAAAAGATTCAAAGTAAAGTTGATCAAAAGGGAGTTTAGTGTATATTATTTTTGAGAGCTAAATTCTTCCAAGAAAGTGAGTAACGCTTTAAGTAAAATTAGTTTTTTCTTAAAATACTGATTTTCATTGTAGGAAACCACAGCTCTGGCTGAAAACCAAGATGAAGATTCACTAGAAGGTAACAGAAACCTTCTGTTGCCCTCGTTGAAAACAAAACTAACCCCTTTTCCAGGTTCCTCATTCACTCAACTGGCTAGAAACTGAGAGACCCTACTGGAGAATTCCAGTGTAGGTCTCCCTCTGTTTCTGAATTAATTGCCATAAACAGTTTATTCACTTATATCAATCTGTTAACTAAACAGATAAAGCAGCATGCTTATTTTTCAAAGCCCTGTCGTAGGGATTTAGTTCCGGGTCCCTCTTTGGCATTGTTTCTGCCCAAGTCCTCATGCTACAAACTCAAGACTCATCCTCGACCCTTCCTTTCTCTTTTGCTCCAAGTTTAATGCATTTCCAAGTCCTGTCCGTTCATCTCCACATTATCTCTCAATCCCATCCATTTTCTCCATCTCTTCCACTATCTAGACGCTCACTGAGTCTGGTAGCACTACCTTTTTAGCTTCAATTTCTATTTTTAAGTCTTATTGAAAGTAAACACACAATTTAAAACATTTAACATTAAATGTCTGCAATATTTCCTGCTAATGTTTTTTTAAAAGCTCTAATTTTAAGCCATTTCTAATGTGTGTCCTGTAAAACTGTATTTTTTTTTTATATGTGTTATCGGCTTCTGCAGATCCAAATCTTCATTTGAATATTGAGGAGTTAAACAAAGAATTTATGGTGGAAAGTGAAGAACTCTATGACTCTCTCATGAATTGCCACTGGCAGCCTCTGGATACAGTTCACTCTGAAATCCCAGATGAGAGCCCCCAAAAACAAGATGTTCATTAAGCTACCCAACTATCACATTAATTGTATCTTGTTTCGTTTTTGTTAAAAAAAAAAAAAAATTCCCCCAGGAACGTATTGGATTCTGTATGCAAATGCAGACTTCCAAGACTTAAATGTGATTGAGATGAGAGAACATAATGTAAATAAATTTTACCAGCACATTCATTTCCAGAAGTGTGGTTACATTATGGTTTTGTTTGTTTGTTTTTTCATTTATTGGCTGTGCCACGAAGCATGTGGGATCTTAGTTCCCCACACAGGGATCGAACCCGCGCCCCCTGCATTGGAAGCACGGAGTCTCAACCACTGGACCGCCAGGGAGGTCCCAAGTATGTTATATTATGTAAGTGCCAGAAGAGGTCGCAGAACTATCATGGTAGAACAGGCTGCACTGTTAAGACATTTGAAAATAGGTTTCCTAACACAACATTGTAAATCAATTTTTTAAAAAAGATAATAGGTTTAATATGAGATGGGCCTGACCTGAACTGATGGTGGCATTAGCTACTCTGATATAATTTGCTGCATTCTTCTATTCACAGACAATACAAGCCTTCTCACCTGCATCTGGTATAGAAAAATGTAAATTAGAACTAGATGTTTGATTTCCCTTTCCTGACCCTCAGGCTCTCTTATGAGAGAACTAGACAGCAGAAGACGGTGGAAACTCACTTGTCACAGTTGAATCCTCAGCATGGAAAAAGTGTGCTTGATCAAAACAGATTATCAGCCTTCTAAGATAGAGGAATTGGACTCCCATAAACACCAGTTCTGAAACTTCAATGCATATGTTGACTGTGTCTCTTATAAAATATGAGTTGTTTTTTTTTTTTTGGTCCTGAAGGTAAACGCCGTGTCCTGTTTATTGCTTTGCCATGGATGGGTACTTAAGGAGACCCCCGGGACTGATCTGAGTGACCTGAGGGCCTGAAGACTTGTTACTTAGGTTAGTTAACCAGACTCTGTCCAGAGACTTCTGTTCTGAGAGTGTTTAATACATGCTAATCCTTGTCCCAACGAGGCTCAAAGAGCTGAATCCAACAAGGAGAGCTGGACGGACTGCAGCCTCTGTAAAGGAGCCTGTCCTGCCCTATAGCGTAGGACAGGGTTTCTCAGGCTTGGCATTACTGAAATTTTGCGCTGGACACTTCTTTGCTGTGGAGGCTGTCTGTGCAATGTCCTGACCTCTACCACGACACTCCAGTAGCCTGCCATACCCCAGTTATAACAACCAAAATGTCTCCAGACATCGCCAAGTGTCCCTTGCGGGTAGAATGTCCCCAGTGGAGAACCACTGGAATAGAGCAATGAATCTCAAACCTTAGAGTGCATCAGAACTGCCTGGAAGGCTTGTTAAAACACAGATTCAGTAGGTCTGCATGGGACCTGAAGATTTCAGTTCTAAGAAGTTTCTAGGTAATGCTGCTATTGACGGTACAGTTGCCACACTTTGGGAACCACTGGCACTGGGAAATTCCTAACTGGTTCAATCTAGTTCTACCTGGGACAATGGTAAGGTTCTCCATTCATGTTCCCCATCCCAAAAGAAGGTGTGCAAGGCCCCACTTTCCTACAGAGCCCTGACCTGTTCAGGTATCCATCCTCCGCATACAGCCATGTACTTTGGGGGCCAGCATCATGTCTGGCTCCAGGGAATGGCTCTTGTGTGATCTGAGACACATGCAGTGGTCCCAATCCTCTTGCTAGAGATTGGTTTCGGTAGAGACATATGATAAAATTCTGGCTAATGAGATGTGAGGAGAACGTTTCCTCATTTTTTAAAAGGAGAAACAAAAGACAGATACCTTCTCTTTCTGTGGACATTAGGTTTAGATATAATGCTCAGTACTGTTGCAGCTACCTTGTGACTGTTAGGAGAACAAACTGAAGGCAGTGCCGATCAACTGGAAATGGCAATGAAGGAAGGTGGAAGGAAACTGGATCCATGATAACGGCATTGAGCTGTTGAATTAGCTAACCCTGGAGTCTCTGTACGTCTAGGCTTGTTATGTATGATAATGTATTTTTTTAAACATCTTTGTTGGAGTATAATTGCTTTACCATGTTGTGTTAGTTTCTGCTGTATAACAAAGTGAGTCGGCTATAAGTATACATATATCCCCATATCCTCTCCTTCTTGCGTCTCCCTCCCACCCTCCCTATCCCACCCCTCTAGGTGGTCACAAAGCACCGAGCGGATCTCCCTGTGCCATGCGGCTGCTTCCCACTAGCTATCTGTTTTACCTTTGGTAGTGTATATATGTCCATGCCACTCTCTCACTTCGTCCCAGCTCACCCTTCCCCCTCCCCGTGTCCTCAAGTCCATACTCCACGTCTGCGTCTTTATTCCTATCCTGCCCCTAGGTTCGTCAGAACCATTTTTTTTTTTAGATTCCATATATATGTGTTAGCAAACAGTATTTGTTTTTCTCTTTCTGACTTACTTCACAATGTATTTTCTTACTCTTTAATCCACTCTGAATTTTTGTAATTTGTAGCAGAAGTATCCTAACAGATCCAGCTGGCATGTGCAAAGACCTTGGTGTCCTTGAATCAAAAGGAGACCAGTCAGTGCGTCTAGAGCTGTATAATATGGTAGCCCCATGTGGCTATTGAAATTCAAAAAAAATTTTTTTGGCACGCTTCATTGCTTGCAAGATCTTAGTTCCCTGACCAGGGATCGAACCCAGGCCCCTGCAGTGGAAGCACAGAGTCTTAACCAGTGGACCTCCAGGAAATTCCTGAAATTTAAATTTTAATTAATGAAAATTAAAAATTCAGTTTCTCTCTTACACTAGTCACATTTCAAGTGTTTAATAACCACATGTGTCTGGGGCTACCGTATTAGCCAGTGCAGATTACAGAACATTTCTATCACTGCATAATGTTTTATGGTATAACACTGGCCTAGAGCATCAGAGGAAGAGGCCTGAGGTGAGGTGAGAGCAGGGTTTCTCAGTTGTGTTCATTACAGCTCCCTTTCTGGAGACCTTTAGACACCTTTCCCCCAACCATCCCCCACCCCCCATGAAATGTTAATTCCATAGCTATTCTATATACTCTGTATCTGTGTGGTTTTTTTTATTTGTTTGCTTTTTGTGTATCTGTGTTTTACACATTGAAAAGTTCATTCCCTTTCTTCACTCTCCAGAACCAATTTTTGCCTCCTTGGGGAAGATATTTGCCCCTGTTGAGAATGCTTGGGTTAGTGTGTTAGTCACGAACAAGTTCAGGCAGGAATTTTAGGTCACCGTAAAGAATTTGGATTTTATTAAAACTGTATTGGGAAGCAACTAAAGGACTCTAAGGTGGGGACTCACTGGTCTGTTTTTTGTCTTTCGACTATCACTTGGCTGCTTCATGGGGCACAGCTTGGAGGGAGATGGCAGCAGAGGTGGGGAGACCAGTAAGGAAACTTGCAGCTGCCCTGGGAGAGAGGCTGGAGGTTCATCCTGGGGTCGTAGCTGTGGATTTGGAGAGAGGGGGAGAAATTTGAGGTACCTTTTGGAGATGACACGGCAGCTCTTAATAATTGTAGTGAGACAGATAGGAGGCATCTAGAATTACCCCAGGGATTTTTGGCTTGAGTAATGGCATGGACAGTGGTTCCATTGACTGAAGTGGAGAAAACTGGGAGAGCAGTAGGGTGGCGAGGGTTGTTATGGATGCGTTAGAATGGAGATGCCTGTTAGCCATTGGGCAGGGACTGCTGGAACCTTCTGAGATTTATCTACTCCACCAGTGTCTTTTTTTTTTTTTAATAAATTTATTTATTTATTTTTGGCTGCGTTGGGTCTTCGTTGCTGCGCGCGGGCTTTCTCTAGTTGCGGCGAGCGGGGGGCTGCTCTTCTTTGCGGTGCTCGGGCTTCTCACTGGGGTGGCTTCTCGTTGCGGGGCATGGGCTCCAGGGCACGCGGGCTTCAGTAGTTGTGGCACGTGGGCTCGGTAGTTGTAGCTTGCAGGCTCAGTAGCTGTGGCGCATGGGCTTAGTTGTTCTGCGGCATGTGGGATCTTCCCTGACCAGGGATCAAATGCGCAGGCCCAGCGGCCACGGCTCACGGGCCCAGCCGCTCCGCGGCACGTGGGATCCTCCCGGACCGGGGCGCGAACCCGCGTCCCCTGCATCAGCAGGCGGACTCTCAACCACTGCGCCGCCAGGGAAGTCCCTCCACCAGTGTTTTGATTCCACCTCTGCTGGAAGCTTGCAGGAGTGAGGAATCCTTCCCTTTCTACCTTCTCAGCCAGATGTGGGCCGTGACTGAGACAGCTGTACCAGGGGACCCACCGAGAGAGAACCTTGTTATATGCATGTCTTATCTAACCAGAGTAGCCTCTACTAGGAGGGAACAGGCTAAAGGAAGAGCTTCTGTAGAAATTGAACAAATGGCAGGACAGGCTTTGCACCTTTATTCTTTAAGTTCGAAGTACCAAAATGATGGGGACTTCTTAATATTAGAGAAAAAAACCCTAGTGGACATACTATGAATGTGGTCCTAGCTGCATGCTCTGTTATCCCTAATCAGGCTTTCATAATACCTAACCTCCCTTGCTGAGGTTCCTCTTTCTATTTGCCCAACCCAAAGCAGAGAGGGATGGGATTTTTTTTCTAGTGCTCTTAAGGCAGTTACATTAGTGGCCCCAGGTGAGTGGCTGTGCCCTTGTGCAGTGCCTTCTTACGCTGATGCAAGGCTTGACCATGTCGACCTGCTTTAGCCAAGGGACCATCGGCAAATGTGATGCAAACAGGGACCTGATAAGCACTTTCACACCGGGGTTTTTCTCTTTTGGGACACTTCCACCATCACGTGAAGAAGCCCACTCAAGCCTAAGGATAAAAGGCCATATGGAGGAGAACAGAGGTGCCCTAGGAAATAGCCAGTAGACAGCCGCACTCACTGTCCGTTGACTGTAACCCCATGAGTGATCCCAGGTGAGACCAGCAGGGGGGCCCAGCCCATAGTGTTGATCCTATTTAACCCGCCTTAAAAAGATTACACTATGGTTTGGCAGTGAAATGAAAAGGGCACAGACAGGTCAACAGGGCAAAAATTTGAATTTAGTGGGGCAAATGTTTGTCATTAGAGAAATGACCACAAATCCATGTTTTCTTACATATTTTGTTGTAAATAAATAACCAATTTGTTTCATTTATATCAGTCTTGTGTATAAATAAAAAGGAAAATATGGTTTTAAAAATATGTGTCTAAATGGAGCTAGAACAGAGGTTGGCTGGATAATAAAGATTTTTGTCCATGCTGTCTTTGACCCAAGTGCTCAAGTCTTCCAGAGGAAGTATGGTGCAAAACAGCCCTAGACTACAGGTGAACCAGTGAGCTTGGCTGTGTTCCAATCAAACTTTATTTATAAGAACAGATGACAGGCTGGATTTGGCCCACGAGCTGTAGTTTGCCAACCCCTGTCCTAGAAGAACCCCTTTAAAAAGTTTTAAGTAGAAATTTTAAGTGGTAAGAAAACATTGTCATAGTTTAATTGGCAAGGTTTGTGTTTCTCAGTGATAAAAAAAAATTACGGGGCTTATCATCAGCGGTATTTCAGATTCAGTAAAACACAGTGTATGAGAATTCCCTGGCGGTCCGGTGGTTAGGACTCGGTGCTTTCACTGCCAGGGCCCGGGTTCAATCCCTGGTTAGGGAACTAAGATCCTGCCAGCTGCATGGTGCTGCCATAAAATAAAATAAAATTAAAATTAAATTAAATGCACAGCCATAAAATAAAATAAATACAGTGTATAGGTATATAAATGTGTAAGAAATACCAAGGCTTGAACCCGTGTCCCCTGCACTGGCAGGCGGACTCAACCCCTGAGCCACCAGGGAAGCCCCCATCGTTTCATTTTTAAATATGGCATCTTAATATGCAAACAAAAGAGGAAGGAGTTAATTTCAAAGAAAGACCAGTTCTTTAAATTTTAGAAATCAAACTTTATGAAAAACTTGCTCTTCCTTTCTTCTCATTTTGCCAAGGACCAGTGAGACTTTGTCACACAGTGGCATTCTCCGTGGACCAACCTTGGACAGGGGTTGGAAAACCGAATCATGAGAAATCTGGTAAGTCAGTCCTCTCTGTCATCCTCCACTTTCATGAAGCAACAGGAAGGAGTGTAGACTCAGAGCAAGGGTAGCCAATCAACCTGTGACCTACTTTGTATTTCCTGCAAGCTGACTATGGTTTTTACATTTTACATTTCTACATTTAAAGTGTTAAAAACAAAAAACAAAAGCAAAAAAAAACACCACAAAAACAAAGAATATATGACAGAATCCATATGTGGCCGGCAAAGCCTAAAATATTTATTTTCAGGCCTTTCGTAGAAAACGGTTGCTGGTTCTTGGTGTAAATGGCTGGGACATACCAATAAATATCAAAAACAATTGAAGAAAACTGAAACATGAAAGAGAAACCCCCAATTCAATAAAGAGAAGCACTACCACCTAAGAAAACAGTTAATAAACAAAAGAAAACTGAAGTAAAACTATAGAGACATGCAGTTTTGGGTCCTTATACTTGCAAATTAGTACTAGGGTCAGCTTGTAAAATTCTGTTAAGAATTCTGCAATGGGCTTCCCTGGTGGCGCAGTGGTTGCGAGTCCGCCTGCCGATGCAGGGTACACAGGTCGGGAGAGGCCACAGCAGAGGGAGGCCCGCATACCAAAAAAAAAAAAAAAAAAAAAAAAAGAATTCTGCAGGGAAAACCTCTATAGTTTATCTGAAGTTGTTTATGACCATATCACTATTTGCTATTATTAACCTCTAAGAATTTTTTGTCCTTAACAAATGTGTACCCATAGTTTAGCAACAAGGCCACTACAGTAAACCTGTCAGTGCCAGGTACATTGTGTGTATGTAAGTTTCTGAGATGGTCTCTGTAGTAGATGGCTACTTCAAATTTATTTCTTGAATGATACAATTATATTAACTTTTTCTCTTATTTTGTAACCTTTGGACATTCTAACTTGAAAGACTAAATATAGATTATAAAATGAATGTGGAAATTTCAAAAAAAAAAGAATTCTGCAGTGATTTTTATTGGAACTGTATGGAATTTATAAATTAATTGGGAGATAATTATTTAATTCAATTAAAATATTGACTCAATCCATGAAAATAGTATAACACTCCATTTTTTTAAATAATTATTTCTTTTTTTAAAAAAATTAGTTATTTATTTTTGGCTGCATTAGATCTTCGTTGCTGCACACGGGCTTTCTCTAGTTGCAGCGAGCAGGGCTACTCTTCGTTGCAGTGCGCAGGCTTCTCGTGGTGGTGGCTTCTCTTGTTTTAGAGCGTGGGCTCTAGGCGCTCAGGCTTCAGTAGTTGTGGCATGCAGGCCCAGTAGTTGTTATAGCACTCCATTTTTAAGTGTTTTATAAAATTTATAAATTTATATGTTAAAGTCTGTACATCTTTTGTTAGATTTACCCTTATTAATTTATGGGTTTTTATTATTGCTTGAAATATTCTTTGCTGGTATATATAAACACCATTCACTTATATATAATGATCTTATATTCAGCAACCAGCTGATTTTATTTACTAATTCTAGCATCTTTCCTATAGGCTCTTAGCTTATTTACCTTCTAGACAATCACACTGTCTGAAAATAATGGCAAATTAATTTCTTTTCCAATTCTTATACAAGTTTTTTCTTTTTCTTACCTTATTCAGGTGACTACAATTTCACTGAAAATGTTGAATATAGGATTGGTAGTGGACATCCGTACTACAGACTTTAAAGGAAATCCTTCTGAGATTCCACCATTAAGAGTAATGTGTTTGCAAACAAAATTAAAAATAAAAAAAATAAAAATAAAAAGAATAATGTGACTAAAAACAGAACTACCACATGACCCAGCAATCCCACTACTGGGCATATACCCTGAGAAAACCATAATTCACAAAGGTACATGTACCACAATGTTCACTGTAGCACTATTTACAATAGCCAGGACATGGAAGCAACCTAAATGTCCATCGACAGGTGAATGGATACAGAAGATGTGGCACATATGTACAATGGAATATTACTCAGCCATAAAAAGGAACGAAACTGAGTTATTTGTAATGAGGTGGATGGACCTGGAGTCTGTCACACAGAGTGAAATAAGTCAGAGAGAGAAAAATACCGTATGCTAATGCACACATATGGAATCTAAAAAAACGGTACTGGTGAACCTAGTGGCAGGGCAGGAATGAAGATGCAGAGATAGAAAACGGACTTGAGGACTCAGTGGGGGAAGGGGAAGCTGGGATGAAGTGAGAGAGTAGCACTGACATATATACACTACCAAATGTAAAATAGATAGCTAGTGGGAAGCTGCTGCATAGCTCAGGGAGATCATCTGATGCTTTGTGTCCACCTAGAGGGGTGGGATAGGGAGGGTGGGAGGGAGATGCAAGAGGGAGAGGATATGGGGATATATGTATACTTATAGCTGATTCACTTTGTTGTACAGCAGAAACTAACACAGGATTGTAAAGCAATTATACTCCAATAAAGATTTTTAAAAAAAGAATGTGTTTGCAGTAGGTTTTTTGGTAGGTAGTTATAAATTCAGCTTATCTGTGAGTTTTCTCATTTAGCCTCATCTCCTTTGTGTCTTTGGAACCAAACCAGGTTCATAGACATTCTTACTGCCTGTCCAGGCACCTTGGACTCATTAGTGTAAAAAAGAGAAGGCTTTCTGGTTTTATACCTCTGAGAATATCCCCTCACCTTGCAGAAATCTTCTTCGCTGGCTCTTTTGGAGATTTGTAGAAATACGCATCTCCTGTCTGTTTCCTCTCACATGCAACAGTATTCCATCTTTGCTGCTTTGGAAACCCTTCTGCATGCTTTGTGGTTTAGAGTTTCAATTTCTCCTAGTTTCATCAAAGTTAGAGTTTCTAGTTCTCATTCTCCTTGTGGCTTTTGCATATCATCCATGAAAGGAGATTACTAAGCACTTTATTGATGTCTTCCAAAGAATCACAACAGATTCTTATCAGAAATTTACAAGCTGAGGGACTTCCTTGGTGGCTCAGTGGTTAAGAATCTGCCTGCCAATGCAGGGGACATTAGTTTGAGCCCTGGTCTGGGACGATCCCACATGCCACGGAGCAACTAAGCCCGTGCGCCACAACTACTGAGCCTGCGTGCCACAACTACTGAAGCCCATGCGCCTAGAGCCCATGCTCCGCAACAAGAGAAGCCACTGCAATGAGAAGCCCACGCACCGCAACGAAGAGTGGCCCCTGCTCGCTGCAACTAGAGAAAGCCCGCGCACAGCAATGAAGACCCAACGCAGCCCCCCAAAATTAATTAATTAATTAATTAAACATAAAGTTACCATGATTAAGACTTTATAAAAAAAAGAGGCATACATTAAAAAAAGAAAGAAATTTACAAGCTGATCCTAGAGAGATCATGGTTTTGACTAGATTGATAAGTGTTGATTATGAAGGATAAATAAGGTTTCTGCTGTACTCAAAGGGCAGAGAGGATTATGCTTGGAACTTGGCTTGTGGTACCACCATGTCCAGGGGTACAAGTTTATAGGAGCTCAGTTCCACCTTATGCACAGCTGTGCCATGAAGGTCAGAGTTCCTTCAGAAATGATGACTTCAGTCATATCACCAAGATGAAGCTTCAGCAAGTGAGGTTTTGGGTGTTTTTGTTTTGCTAGTTGGTTGGCTTTTTGGTAACTTTTCATGTTAATATATTTTCGTACTTACAGAAAAGCTGAAGTAATAGTACAAGATCCCCCAATTGTTTGTATATGTTCCATTTGCTTTACTATTCTGTGTGTATGTGTCGTGTACATATTTTGAACCATTTGAGGGTATGTTGGAGACATCATGCTACCTTACACTCTAAACACCTTGGTACTTCCTAAGTAAAAAGAATTTTTTTGTATAATCAGGAAATTTGAAATGGACACAATAGTATTATCTAATCCATAATCTGTATGCTATTTTTTTTCTATTTTCCCAGTAATGTCCTTTATAGCTTTCCTTTACACCTCCAGTTTAGGATCTAATCCAGGATCATGTGTTGCATTGATTTTCATTTCTCATTAGTCTCCTTTAATCCAGGACCATGCTAGTTATTTTCTACAATGTTGATCAATTTGGGTTTGTTTGATGTTTTCTCATGACGACAAATTCAGTTTATTCAGTTTAGGGACACCACTAAAGTGAGGTTATGTCCTCAGTGCTTTCTATCAGATTGACATGAGTCAATCTGTCCTAGTGTTATGTAACTTTTTATGTAACTTATATCCCAATGTAACTTTTTTTCCCCCGGCTGTGCAGCACCACTTGCAGGGTCTTAGTTCCCCGACCAGGGATCGAACCCGTGTCCCCTGCACTGGAAGGGCAGAGTCCTAACCACTGAACCACCAGGGAATTCCCAGTGATGTAACTTTGATCACTTGATTAGATGATGTGTTTAGGCTTTTTTTTCACTGTAAAGTTACAATTGAATGCTTAAAATTAATAAGTAATCTATGGGGAGATATTTTGAAACTATGTAAGTATTCTGTTCCTTGTCAAACTTTCACCCATTAGTTAAAGCAACCACTCATGATTTCCTAAGTCCATTATTCCTTCTGTATTTATTTGTTGGTCTTTTACCATAAGAGCTTTCCCTTCTCCTCCATTTAGGTGTGTATATATGCATGTATGGATTTATGGACTCTTAGTTATTGAATTACAACCTATTACTATCATATTTATTTGGATGCTCAAAGTGTCCCAGATTAGCCAGCAGGAGCCTCTTCAAGGTGACTTCTGTGCCTTTTGACATGTTCTCATTATTCTCCGAGCACTACCCTAATTTCTGGTGCTACACTATGTTGCAGACTTATACGTTCCCTGCCCAAGCGCGGGAACCAACTTTTTCTTCAAGGATCTCTTGACTCGCTGGATTTTCAACAAAGCCAAGAAATACATTGGTAAAGGCAAGTCTCAACATCCAACTACAGTCTTCGTGATCAATTGCTGAGAGCAAAACTGTAGTCTCAAAATCTTCCATCTATGGAGAGGTCTTGCCTGACAGCCTAATCTAGGGGAAACCCACTCTCTCCACATCTGTTGACCTCTGTCACTTCACCCTGTTTTATTTTCTTCACAGTGTAACACTTAATCACTACCTAAAATTATCTTGTTTGTTGACATATTTTTGTAATTTTTCTATCCCTTCAACTACGATATAAAGGATCTGCCAGTCTTAATACATGGCTGTGTACCCAGAACCTGAAACTGGCACAGGGCATGTGTTAAATAGAGAGAGGAATGGGTGGAAGCTTCCTGCTCAAAAAAATCCTATGAAAACACAACAATATTTCTTTACCCCCATTTTATACTGTGGAAGTTTTTCAAATGGCATTTGCCCAGATTCCCACCAATCCCTTAGAAAAATTTCTTGATCACATATCCAGGTAGGAAAATTTCCATGTATGGTAATGACTACAACATCAGTGCTTTAGTAAATTTCCTCGATTTTCAAATATTTCTCTACCAGCCTACATGTATTTGGGTCACTCTGTTGCTTTTTGCAGTTGTTCTCCCCCAAGAATCTCATGTTATTACTGTGGTTATTTTTTAAACCATCATTTTTCCACTGGGTCATCTCTGATACACAGCCATGCAGTTGGAAAGTCTAATTCGGGTACTTCCTGCTGAGTCCTCTGTGAAAGCCACCGTGGAATGCTAATCATGGAGTTATTAGGCCTCACCTGCTCAGAGTTATATGGCAGGGGATCACAAAAGGTGTTAAGCACCGGAGTTGCAACGTGCGGACCTGGCAGTAATCAGTGCTTTTCCTCCTTGCTCTTCACGACCCATTACACCTATTTAGCAAAATCCTAAGAAAATGAATCTAGAGTTTCCCAACCAGTGATCTGTAAGACGCAGGACACATTTTAACGGCCCTACCCCTGCTGCCTTCCCACCATTTTCTTAGTGACGTGACTATGGATTTTCTCTCCTCCCCCATCCTTTTCTTTTATCTCATTTCCATAGTCTAGAAGAGAGAATGTACAGAGTTTTCCTTTGCGTGGAGCAATTTTCACCTGTAACTATCACGTGAGACCAGTCCCTTGCTGTCATGTGGTTTAATGTGATGGCACTACACGTTACTGGGACTCACCTTACCCATCTGGTCTGTCCTGTGCAGAGGTGAAAGTCACCTGACTCCGACTCGCAACACACCGCCAGCATAGAATTAAAAACCAAACAAAACTGGTTTTGATCATTGAACTTTGGTTTTGTAAGATGTTAACGTTAGAAGTTGGGTGAAAGGTCTACAAGAATTCTCTGTACCATTTTTGTAACTTTTCTCTGCAGTCTAAAGTTATTCTAAAATAAAACCTTTTAGAAAGCCATCGAAACCTTCCATTGTTGCCTTGTGTACAGCTGATGCCCTGAAGCTCACTAATAATTAATTCACTTTAATAGAAATAAATGGCTTGAAGTTCATAAATAATTCACTTTCACCTTGCACTAACTTTTTCAACTATTTCTCCTAACAGCCTCAGCTCCTGATCACAAGCCTGAGATTCACTTTTACAGTTTGACACATGATGCTGGCCACTGGTTTCTGAATTTTGCCTTCTTTTCCTAAGAACCCTTTTGTTTGGGACCATTCAGCCCCCAGTAGCCCTCCCAAGAGGTAGGTCAGGCTTCCTGGGCTGGCTCCCAAGGACTCACCAAAGTCATTCTTGCCGACAGCCAGCACGGAAGCCCACCACTTTCAGAGCTTGTAGGCGTTCCTCGTGGAAACGTGAGCATGGTCAGCGTCATCTCTTACCCTCCTCCTTTCAGAGATATCACTGTTAGTCTTCTTTCCGAGGTCAGAACTTGGCCCTGGGAGGTTGACCTCCAGTGTCTTTCCATTGGCTTGACCTCTTAAGCCCTTAGCCGTCCTGGCCAGAAGAGGGAGTAGTCACAACAGGAAACTCCTAGCTCTGGCATTAGTCTCCCAAACTCCAGTTATTTGCTTGGTCTGTTCAAGTGAATCTCTGCTCCTGTTTCCCACTTGGCATAGACTGCTATCCTCAATTATTTTTTATTATTATTAGTTATTTATTTACTTGGCTGCACCGGGTCTTAGTTGTGGCACGAGGGATCTTCATTGCTGCATGTGGGATCTTTAGTTGAGGCATGTGGGATCTTCAGTTGCGGCATGTGGGATCTTTAGTTGCAGCATGTGGGATCTTTAGTTGCGGCATGTGGGATCTAGTTCCCTGACCAGGGATCAAACCCAGGCCCCCTGCATTGAGAGCACGGGGTTTTAACCACTGGGCCACCAGGGAAGTTCCTGCTATCCTAAATTCTTACTGTGTAAAAAGATTAACAGTGGTGACCTTTCCTTCTTATCTTTTGAAGTAATGTGTGCAAAGGAAAAAAATTTTTAAACCAAAGTCACTCATAATTCCATTAAGCAACAAAAAAGAGATCGCAACTGGGGTTTTAAAAAACATTAGAATCATAATATATTTTTATTTATACTTATTTTCTGGTATTCTGATCCTTAACTCAATAAAGGATATCTACCAGAAATCTACTTCAAACCTCCAACATCATGTACCAGAGTTAAACATGCCCTTTAATATTGGGAACAACTCAAGGACAGCTGCTATCACTGCTACCATTTAAAACTGTATTGCAGGGCTTCCCTGGTGGCGCAGTGGTTGAGAGTCTGCCTGCCGATGCAGGGGACGCGGGTTCGTGCCCCGGTCCGGGAGGATCCCACGTGCCGCGGAGCGGCTGGGCCCGTGAGCCATGGCCGCTGAGCCTGCGCGTCCGGAGCCTGTGCTCCGCAACGGGAGAGGCCACAGCGGTGAAAGGCCCGTGTACCACAAAAAAAAAAAAAAAAAAAAAAAACTATTGCAAATTTCTGCGTGTCAGAAGATAAGAAAAAGAAGGAAAAGGTAAAACTGTTATTTATTTTAAAGAATTTTTTATTTTTATTTTTTCAGATTCTTTTTCTTCATTGTTTATTACAAGGTATTGGATATAGTTCCCTGTGCTATACAGAAAATCTTGTTGTTTATCTATTTTATATATATTGTTATGTATTTGTTAATCCCTCCTAATTTATCCCTCTCCCCCTCTTTCCCCTCTGGTAACCATAAATTTGTTTCCTATGTCTGTGAGTCTGTTTCTGTTTTGTAAATAAACTCAGTTGTATTAATTTTTAGATTCCACAGATAAGTGATATCATATATTTGTCTTTCTCTGTTGGACTAACTCAGTATGATCATCTCAAGATTCATTCATGTTGCTGCAAATGGGAATATTTTGTTATTTTTTATTGTTGAGTAATATTCCATTGTATACATATACCACATCTTTTTTATTCTTTCATCTGTTGATGGGCATTTAGGTTGCTTCCATGTCTTGGCTATTGTAAATAGTGCTACTACGAACATTGGGGTGCATGTATCTTTTCAAATTAGAGTTTTCATCTTTTCTGGATACATGCCCAGGGGTGGGGTTGCTGGATCATATGGTAACTCTATTTTTATTTTATTTATTTATTTTTAAATTTTATTTATTTATTTATTTATTTATTGGCTGCGTTGGGTCTTCGTTGCTGTGCGAAGGCTTTCTCTAGTTGCAGCGAGTGGGAGCTACTCTTCGTTGTGGTGCGCGGACTTCTCATCGCGGTGGCTTCTCTTGTTGCGGAGCACGGGCTCTAGGTGCATGGGCTTCAGTAGTTGTGGCACGCAGGATCAGTAGTTGTGGCTCACGGGCTTCAGTAGTTGTGGCTCACAGGCTGTAGAGCACAGGCTCAGTAGCTGTGATGTATGGGCTTCATTGCTCCATGACATGTGGGATCTTCCTGGACCAGGGCCGAACCCGTGTCCCTTGCATTGGCAGGCGGATTCTTAACCACTGTGCCACCAGGGAAGTCCCTATTTTTAGATTTTAAGGAGCTTCTATAATGTTTTCCACAGTGGCTGAACCAATTTACATTCCCACCAACAGTGTAGGAGGGTTCCCTTTTCTCCACAACCTCACCAGCAATTATTATTTGTAGACTTTTTTGATGAAGGCCGTTCTGACCCGTGTCAGGTGATACCTCATCGTAGCAAAACTGCTATTTATAGGTTAGCACTAGAAAATGCAAGGTGTAACACATTGAGAAACTATTAGAAATAATAAAAAAGTTTAATAAAAGCCATGGACAGGATCAAGATCAAATGTTTTATTTTATGCTATCAATAGCAAAATAGAAACATACTTTAAAAATCCCATTCCCCAAAAGCACAAAGACCTCTGTATTTAAAATACATGGCAATAGAGAATTCCTTGGCAGGCCAGTGGTTAGGACTCCTCGCTTCCACTGCAGGGGGCGCGGATTCTAACCCTGGTCCAGGAACTAAGATCCCGCAAGCCAGGCGGTACAGCCAAAAGAACCAGAAACCAAAGACCAACCAAACAAAAAAAGGCAATAAGCATAACACGACACGTGCAAGACCTATATAAGAAAAACTATATTAGTGAAGGACATAGAAAAGGGCCTGAATAAGTAAGCATATGGATGGCTCAACATTGTCGAGGTATAATTACCCAAAGTTAATCAGTATGAATTCTGTTGCAAATTCCCAGCATGATTTTTCAAGGAATTTGACAAACTGTTTCTAACATTTGTCTAAAAGTAAATGAACAAGAAATAACGAAGAAAATGTTGAAAAAGAACAGTAAGAGATTCTGTCTTACCACATATCAGAGATCTACGATATTATTTTTTACAGTAATTTTTTTTTTTCTTTTCGGCTGCGCGGCATGCGGGATATCTTAGTTCCCCAGCCAGGGTTTGAACCCGTGCCCCCTGCAATGGAAGTGCGGAGTCTTAACTACTGGACCACCAGGGAAGTCCCTACAGTAATTTTTAATATATGGTTTTGGCACATGAATAGACCAAAAGATCAGTAGAACAGAACAGAGCCCAGAAGAAGAACCATAAACATATGAAACTTAATACGTGATCGTGTTGGCATTTTAAATCAATGGGGAAAGATAGTATTGGGATAATTGATTTTCTTTAACTGAGTAAAAATGTAAAACCTTATCTGAAATCATATGACAAAATAAGTTATAGATGGTATGAGTACTAAAGAGTTAAATGTGGGGAAATACTATGAAAGTTAAAGAAAATACGGGTGAATTTTTGTACCAGCTTTGCGGGGGAAACACATTACAGGTCAGGCTCTCCAGATACCAGGCTCTAAACTGGAGATTGGCGTGCAAGGGAACACTTCAGATTTCATACTTATGTGGGCGGAGAAGGAATCAAGATGCACAGAAAATTTGGACTGCGATGAGCTCACAGTAAGACCTCGGTCCACCCTCGAGAGAGCACACCAAGTTAAGGGGAGGGCATTGGGCCTCTACAGCCCCACGTCATGCAGGCACTGGGTGCAGGCTGACCCCAGATGGGATGTGTCCTTGGGTGAGGCCACGCTCATTGGCTGAGAGTAATTCCCAGAGGAGGTTGACAACTTCAGTCCTGGGGAGGTCCCATTTGTGCAGTGCAGCCTCCACGCTTGAGCAGCTTGGATCCATTTCTTCCTATAAGTTTAGGGAGCGGCTCCTCCAAGATCAGGTGAATGTCTTCTCTTGGGGAAACTTATGGAGGAACGCTTAGTGGAATGACCGACAGCCTCTACCATTGCAGCTGGTCTTGAAGCCGTAACTGATACCCAGGGTCTCCTTTTTCTCTTCCCCATTTCAGATTCCCCATATCCTTCACTAGCACCTCTGCTAGTCTGGATGGCCTACTTGGTGAAGTGACCCAGACCCTAATCGGAGGATCTGAGCCTCTAAGCATCGTGTACTTCTCAGGCCATGGCCACTGTACTTATTTCTCCTAAAACCTGAACAAGGGAACAGCAAGAGATGCTCGAATGGGGCATCTGGTATGCCAGGAAGTAAGAAAGTGTTCAAGAACTGCCCCCCCCCAGTGAGGGGGGTATGTCAAAGGGCCTCAGGAGCCAACTTAAAGGGCTACCCATGGCCAAAGCTGGAACGATTTGAGGAAAAAAAGGTAGTATTGGATTATAACCTAAAGTATAAAAGAAATATCCACGAGTCCATATTAATATTAATAAATGACTGAATAAATAAATACATTGGGGAAAAGAGACAAATCTCCTGTTCAGAGGAATTCCAAATAATTTATGTACATACTCTACTCTAAAAGAGGTGGAGTATGGGACTTCCTTGGCGGTCCAGTGGTTAAGAATCTGCGCTTCCACTGCAAGGGGCACGGGTTCAATCCCTGGTCGGGGAACTAAGGTCCCACATGCCAGCGGGGCGGCCATAAAAAATAATAAATAAATTTTAAAAATTTAAAAGTAAACAAATGAATAAATAAATAAACGAGTAAATAAAAGATGTACTATAACTGCCCATTCTTTATGTATGGGCTCGGAATAATGACTTCCTTCCAAAGACTGTTGTATGGAAAAAGGGAAAAGGAGTCACTTTACGGTGGAGAAACCTGAGAAACAGTACTTAAGCCGGGTGACCACGGCCAGCATCAGCTGTGATAAGCTAGGTTGATAGTGTGTACCCTTCATATCATGTGATGAAAAGGGTACTTTACCTCTGTGGTCTTCCTCCTCCAAACCCCCAAATTCAATCTAACCATGAGAAAAACATCAGCCAAAACCAATGGGTGGGGGGCATTTTGCAAAATCTCCAACCAGCACCCTTCAAGATTGTCAAGGTCATCAAAACAAGAAAAGCCTGAGAAAGAGTCACAGCCCAGAGGAGACTGTAGAAACATACCTAAACCTAATGTGGCACTTGGATAAGATCCTGGAACAAAAAAAGGATATTAGGTAAAAATTAAGGAAATCTACATAAAGTATGAATATTAGGTAATAGTGATAATGTATCAATATTGGCTCATTAATTGTGACAAATATATTAATGTCATATGTTGATTATGTTATATGGGCACTTGGTATTATCTGTAATTTTTCTGTAAAATTAAGACTATTCTAAAAGTAAAAGTTTATTTTTGAAGGGCCCAGAAAAGCAAGTTGCAAAAAGATATAATTTCTATTATACATCTCTATAATCAACTCATTTAAAAAAAGCCAGTACATGTGTCTTTGTGTATATTTCCATTGCGTACACAAGCACGTGTATATAACTGATGTAGAACTATAGAACTGTGTAGTATAATAACCACTAGTCACATGTGGCTAAAAATAAGTAACATTTTCTCAGTCACACTGGCCACATTTCAAGTGCCCAATGGCTAAATCGAGTGGTTACTATCTTGGACAGCGTAGATACAGAACATTTTCATCATTGCAGAAATTCTTTTGGACAGCACTGCCACGGGATATCACTGCACTGAAAAGACACTTAAGAATATACACCAATCAAGTGATTACTTCTGGAGAAAGGAATTCACTTTTTATTCTATATTCTTCTGTATTCTTTCTATTTTTTTTACCTATGAACTTGATTTTATCATATTTTTAAAAATTTTTATTGAAGTTTAGTTGATTTATTTATTCTTTCTATTTTTTTGAACATATATTTTTATTGTTTTTGTAGTTTGAAATGTTTTTCACTTTAGTTTTTAAACATTTTGCATTAAAAAAATGGTGCATCAGATGTTGTTTAAATGAGTTATTTTCCTCAGTATTTCTGTCATTTTCCATGTGTCTGTGAGAGGCAAAATTTGTTTAGCCAAACTTAGCACTGAAAGGCTGCTCAAAAACTTTGGCATTTGACAATCGAATAATTATGATAATATTAACATCTCTTTTTCCTAAATTGCACCTTGATTTTTTTTTTTTTTTTTTTTTTTTTTTTTGCGGTACGCGGGCCTCTCACTGCTGTGGCCTCTCCCGTTGCGGAGCACAGGCTCCGGACGCGCAGGCTCGGCGGCCATGGCTCACGGGCCCAGCCGCTCCGCGGCACGTGGGATCCTCCCGGACCGGGGCATGAACCCGTGTCCCCTGCATCGGCAGGCAGACTCTCAACCACTGCGCCACCAGGGAAGCCCTGTACCTTGATTTTTAAAAAATAAATAAAGGAGGCAAGAGTAGAAGGCTAACTTCCTCCTGCCTCAGATTTTAAAATGGTTGTACCCAATTTAAATGAAACTGATTTTCCATTATATTCTCTTCTCTATCATTCCCAATTATTCTCCCCAACACTCCACAGAGGAAAAGCTTAATTATTTTTCAGTGGATGGGCATTTTTAGACAAGTATGTGCATATGTATGAATGTATTTATTTGTATTTTTTAGAAAATGTTAGGAGAATTATCTTCAAATGCCAATCAAATAAAAATACACAATAGCCCCAAAGGTGGAAAAAAATATTTTAGAAAATGTTAGAATTATCTTCAAATGCCAATCAAATAAAAATACACAATAGCCCCAAAGGTGGAAAAAAATATATTAATTTATTTCCAAGAAAACAACATGGAACATCATCGAAAACAAAGTTTTCAGGGCATCTCCAAGGGCTAGCAGAAACCCACTAGCCCAAACACTACACTCTTCCAATATTAAAGTACTTAAGATATAGAAGAAATGACCAACAATGGACATGTAAACATCTTCTATTCCAAAAGATTTCTTGTTCTACAAGAGAAAGATCCAGTGTAAAGCAACCCTTCTTCTCAAGTGGTGTCATGTAAATTAGTTGGGAAAAAAAGGTGATCTTCAGATTCTGCCTTTAGCTCTGGGTGTGTTCCCTTACCCCCTGACGCTTCATCAACCAATACAGTTCCATCTCTTTTTTCCGGTAGCAGGAAAAAAGAAGGCTTCACTTCCAAGTCACTAGAAGTCATTAAATTCAAAGTCATTAAATATGATTAACATTCAACAGGCACAATTACAGAAAAAAATAACGTTGCGTGGATTAAATGTATCATTAATTGTAGTTACTCTTTTTCATTAGAATAAATAAATATCAAGGAACTGGATGGAATATTAAGAGTAGACTTCACATTTTTCTGATGTAACAGGATGTTTTCTCAATATTAACAATGAGACCATTCTGGGATGTTAAATATGGCTTTACTTCACCTTCTCTAAATGTTCCACCTCAGGAAATGAACAAAGGAGACCAATAAGAGAATCCCGATTCTCAGGCAGAGAACTTGTTTCCTAATGCTGACTAAAAACCTCTCTAAGCCTCACTCGCTTCATCTGCAAAATGGGGGTAATCATGCGAGCTTCCCAAGAGCGTTGTGAGATTTGAAGGCCATGAGACGTAAAGGAGCAAGCAGAACACCTAGAACACAATCGGTGGTGGCTTCCATCTCCTCCTTCCCTTCTCTCTTGGTAATAATCTCTGATTTAGACCTCACTTTGTAATTTCTGATATCCTGGGCCTGATATATCACAGTCTACAACCCCGCACGTGAAGGTGTTAAAATATAACCACCCTGTGAGATTCTCTAGAGCAGCCTTTCCAACGTTGACGTTATTGCCAGGACTTTTAGAGTGAAAAAGCTTCTGACTTACTTCTCCTTGTCTCTGCACGTGTCTGGTGTATAATAAACACTCAAGAAATACTTATTGACCAGATGCTGAATGAATGAATTGGATACATGAATGAGAGGAAGGATAAGTGACAAATAGGCACTCGAACGACCCCCAGACATTGCAAAGCTACCCAGAGAAAACTATGGACTCCTTAAAGGCTCACGGGACAGAATTTGGTCTCCATTTTGCAGATAAGATCACTTTGGTCGGGGTGGAGAGTAGTGGCAAAAGAAAGGAAAGTGATTTACTCTGAGATATTCAAGGCTTGAGGCTAAACCCATGCAATAGCACCTCTCTTCTGGAAATTCTTCATGTTTTAAGAACTTTTCCATGTGCTCAACGGAAAACAAGAAAGAGGGATCAGAGCACATTCTGACAAACATTCAAGAAGCTGTTTCCCCCCGGGGGCCTTTTACTGAAGCAGCAGTGACTGCTGTCTTAAATTCTGTCTCCTGTGAATGGCTTTAAATTCTATACAGAACTTTAGACACAGGAAACTTGAAAATGCTACTGCTGGGGCTTCCCTGGTGGCGCAGTGGTTGAGAGTCCGCCTGCCGATGCGGGGGACGCGGGTTCGTGCCCCGGTCCGGGAGGATCCCACGTGCCGCGGAGCGGCTGGGCCCGTGAGCCATGCCCGCCGAGCCTGCGCGTCCGGAGCCTGTGCTCCGCGACGGGACAGGCCACGACGGTGAGAGGCCCGCGTACCGCAAAAAAAAAAAAAAAAAAAAAAAAAGAAAATGCTACTGCTGAAACTCAGGAACAAGATCTAGTTCTCAGTTCTAGGAGCTCAAGTTGTAAAGAAGACTGGTCAGTTACCAAAAAAGCGATTTCTATGCCTATGTGCAGGTAAGCAAAGAGCAGGGGATATCCATCAATGTGTGGCTAGAGATCTGTTGTAAAAGATTCCTTCTTCAAAGAAACCCAATTCTTTTTTTCCTAAATAGTATTATCCACAATTCTCCTTTTCATTAGAACATTTATATACGATGAGGATCAGATGCAAATCTGAGGACAGTTTAATTTATCACTGATCAGAACATTAGCCTGATACAGAGGTGAGCCTCAAGAAACTGCCAGAGGGGCGAAAGCGCCAGCATCACCCTGCGCAACCATCCTGACAGCATATTTCACGGTGTCCAGAGAATAGTTTAACATGTAATAATGTAGTCAGGTCCTGAAGCCATAACCTGGGCCCTGAGACTGTTCATATAACCCAGGCCAAGTTTTTCTCACAAAAAAAAGCTCTCCTTTCCAGCTGTGATTTCCCTTCAGTCGTGAGTGGCTGTAGATCAAAAATACCAGCTGGGCTGTATTGCAATTTCACTCTGGTTTAGGGTTCTTTCTCTAAGCCTCAGCTCTAGGCATTCCACAGTAAGGGGGTACGTAGTGAGCTCAAACTTGTTAGCAAAGAGGCTTGACGAATTAATCAACCACTTTAAGTCTCCGTTTCCATAGATACAAATGCCATGGACGTAGTGGCCTGTAAAGGAAGAGAACAAGAAACAGTGAAAACAGGCTTGTTTTTGAGTCGGGGTAGTGAGCTTGCAAAAATGGTAGGGTTACTGCCTGACTGCTGCGTGGCTAGCACTGTGTCAAGGGCTACGGGATTGTGATGAAACAGCGCTGTGCTGGCCCAGCCCACAAGGAAGTTAAACTTTCTACGGGGAGAAAGAGGTACAAACATGCATTTGAAGAAAATGAGAGTTAAATAATACAAAGAAGTAACACAACAGGCATTACAAGGCCGTTCATGGACTGTATCATGAACTTTGGATTTCATGGATGAGAAGTTCTAGAAGTGTAGAGATGGGAGAAGTCTTTATGGGCTGGATTGGTCAGGTCTCTTCTCTGAGCTCCAGCCTGGTCTAGCCAAGTGCCTACTTCTTCTCTCCTCTTTGGTGAGTAATAAACCTCACCCATAGGTCAGGTCAGAAGTCCTTAATCCTCTCCAAGCCTTCCCCATCACAATCCACAGCAAGTCTATTCTTCAGTGCCCTGGGCACTTCTCCCCCTTTTTTTCACACCCCACATCCAATCTGGTAGCAATCCTGTCAGCTCAACCTTCAAAATACTAATAGAATTGGACCACTTTTCACCACCTCCACTACCTGCACCCTAGTCCAAGCCGCCTCCATCTTCGTCTGAATTGTTGCAATAACTGGTTTCCAGCGCCTCCATTTTTGCCTGTTGGTACATTCCCAGCACAACAGCCAGAGTGATTGTTTCAAATGTAAGCAGAAGATGTCTCTGCTGCTCAAAACCCTCTAATGGCTTTTCATCTCATTTGCAGTAAAAGCCAAATCCCTACCAAGGGCATTCAAGACTCCTCAGACTCTGGCCCCTCATCACCTGGACTCGCCTCCCACCACTTACTCATTCAGTTACGACCTTTAATAACCCTTCCACATTCACATCAGCCACACTGGCCTCCTTGCTGGTCCCAAGCACCCCCAGGCATCCCTCCGAGTTTGCTCTTTCTCCCCTGTACCACGTCCTTCTATCAGATGGCCTCAAGGCTCCCTCTGGCACCAGCCAGGTCTCTGCTTCAAGGTCATCTTCTCATGAGGCTGTCTCTGACCTCCTTCCCTTCTTCCCTGATTCATTTTCCTTTTGGCACTTATTACCAACAAACGTGTTTGTTTGTTTATTGTCTTTCTCCCCAGACTAGAATATAAACTCCTGAAGAGCTGGAATTTGAGACCATTGTGTTCACTTCTGTGTCCCCTGCATCTGGAACAGTGCCTGGTAAATATTAGGTGTTAAATTAATAGTTGTTGAATAAAAGGGTAGAGAAGGATGAGTGGAGAGTTCACGGGTGGGTAGAATTGGGAAGCATCAGGGGGATGGATGGGAAAGCATCAGGTGGGAAAATGCCTCTGGAAAATGTAGAGATGAGAATTTTATGCTAGAATAGAGTCTATTGGGTAACAGGTTAAAAACAAAGAAGTTGGTACTCTTTCCAGCATTTGTTTGCATTTGGTAGAACTACTATGGTTGACTGACTTAAAATAGATGAAAGTTGGGCCTCTTTTATCCCATAAAGGGTTGGGCCTTTTTATCTCTTTCTTATGAAAGGGCTGGAGAAGTTGGTTTATTTTTTTTTTAATTTATTTTTGGCCGCGTTGGGCCTTCGTTGCTGCGCGCGGGCTTTCTCTAGTTGCGGCGAGCGGGGGCTACTCTTCGTCGTGGTGCGCCGGCTTCTCATTGCGGTGGCTTCTCTTGTTGCGGAGCACGGGCTCTAGGAGCGCGGGCTTCAGTAGTTGTGGCTCGCGGGCTCTAGAGTTCAGGCTCGGTACTTGCGGCGCACGGGCCTAGCTGCTCCGCGGCATGTGGGATCTTCCCGGACCAGGGCTCGACCCCATGTCCCCTGCACTGGCAGGTGGATTCTTAACCACTGCGCCACCAGGGAAGTCCCTGAAGAACTTTTTTGAATACAAGAATCAAATGATGAAATAGATTTTAGCAAGATTAATTTTGCAGAGCTTTGCAGGGTATATTAGGACGCAACCAAGAGACTCCAGTGATTGTGTAAAAACCAGAGAGTTTGTTCAAAGTTGACGGTTGCCGTGAGTGGGAAAAGAAGGCTATCAGAGGCAGAGGCCAGAAGGACTGACGGGACTTGGTGATTAACTCAATGTGGCCGGAAGGAAGTTCAGTAGACAGAGAAAATCACCGGAGAAAAAAGCTGGAGCTTAAGGAAGTTAAAGCATAACCGGGTAGTGGGTGGGAGAAACTCGGTACGTGGGCAGCACGCCCATGCTTAAGAAATGGCAGTGAACAGGAGAGAAGATTTCAGGCTGGATCAAGTAGAGGGTGCCTAGACAGCCTGGTCTTCAGGATAGAGGCAGTAAGTACACCTTTGCTTAGGAAAAGAACCAGCAGAGAGGGAGACCCTGGGAATGCAAGAGAGCAATGGGATAAGTTAGGGGGAACCACACACAACTGAGACCAGATGGTGACCTTGGCTGTGAGGATAGGTAACTTCTCCTCTTGAAACAGGAAGCGACAATGAGAGAATGGGTCCCAAATGCTCTAAGATGGCGGAAAGGGATGACATGACAAAGGAATTGATAAGGAGATTTTAATCAAATGTCTTCAAAGTTCTTCCTCAAGTTGAACTGATCACCTTTTGAGAGTAGAAAGGCTGTTCTAACATAAGATTGGGAGCTTAAAGGTAGGCCGAGGGCTTCCCTGGTGGCGCAGCGGTTGAGAGTCCGCCTGCCGATGCGGGGGACGCGGGTTCGCGCCCCGGTCCGGGAAGATCCCACGTGCCGCGGAGCGGCTGGGCCCGTGAGCCATGGCCGCTGAGCCTGCGCCTCCGAAAAAATTAAAAAAAAAAAAAAAAAAAAGGTAGGCAGAAAAGCTCAAAAGGTGTACACGGGGAAGAGTACCAGGACAGTAATGACGTCAATTAAAGAATAAGCAGGCAGCCAGAGGGTCTAGCTGAAGGTAGACACTGGGTGAATTTAGGGCAGTTCTGTGACATTCTTCAGCAATGTCCTGCTTCAGGAACCACAGATGGCAAAAAGCATCTGACAGTAATGATTACCTGTAGGAATCAGCCTTGTAGGATCAAACGGCAAGGGAACCTAAAATGTTAGCAAGAACAGCACACAACAGCGGATACAGTACACAGGCTGGACGAGGGGTCCTCAGAAAGAAACTAGTAGGAGGAGGAAAGTTGAACCTCTGGACATTCCAATTTTAAAAAAGCAAACACATTTAAAACACCAACAACATATTTCAGATGTGGGGATACAGCAATGAACAAATTGATCAAAAATCCCAGCCCTGTTGGAGCTTCTATTCTGTTCTGGGGAGAAAGGCAGTAAAATATATAATATGTAAGTTGGTGAAGGAAACTAGTAGGGTGAGAAAGAGATTGTAACCAGAGATGGGAGCTCCAAGTTCAAGACCGTAGGTCTAGAATGGTACTCTGTGATTTGAAATGCTGAGAGACTTTGTAAAGTGGGCACACTCACAGGTTTGGAACAAATCGTGTTTCTCACAGCCAAGGGGAAAACGTCCAGATTGTATTACTGACTTGCTGGTTCAGCATAATGTTCTATTTCCGCTGGACTATGTCTTTTCCTTTTCCCTGCAGAGTGGTCTGGGGACAAGCATTCTTTATGCTATGAACCCTGTAAGGCTTTCAGATGGCGTAACAGATACTAAGAGACGAAAAAATGAGACATTTGTTTGAGAGGGGCGTGGGCTCCCCAAACATCGCACCCTGTGTAGGTTCCTGGCTAGGGGCTATTTTCATGGCCCCTACCTGTCATGTGATCAGTAAAGGTCCCTATAAAAATGCAAACCTGACTTGTCTATACCTTCTCTACTGAGGGAGGTCCTGGATACAGGTGATGACAAGGAGACTGAAGGTAAAGCTCTACTTGGGTGGGTTGTGTGTATGGCTGAAACACAGTGGACAGGAGCTTCGGTGGGGGTGGGGAGGGCTAGAGCTGTAAAGCAATCACATCACATGGGTCCTTGTGGATGTTGGAGACCTCAAGTGTCACGGCTGGAGAAGAGGTGGAGAAGCAGATCAGAGGATGACCACACTGGTTCTACAGGGAAGGTGACAGGGGTTATAGAAGGAAGTGGAGAAGGCAACCTGTCCCAAATATTGGGACCCTGACTGATGGAGGTGGTCCATTTCCTAAGGAAGACCCAGGAGATCAAAGAGCAAAGTACCCTCCTCTCCATCCTCCTCCCCCCACTAGGAGGGCAGGCCACGACGAGAATGCAGGCAGGTGGCAATGAGCTGTCCTCTGGGGAACATGGGGACTGACTGAGGTAAAGATGTGCCTATGCTTAAGAATAGATTGTGCAGTGACCCGAGGATGCTGCCATCCACAATGGAAGGGGACCCCCGAGAGGCAGACACTGGAAGGAGGGTGAGCATATAATGGAGAGATGTAGAGAAGCAGCAGTTTGGAGGTTTTCATCTGAAATGTTAGGTGTAGATAAGATGGGCTGAGGATAGAGCCGTAGACTGAGTGCAAGAGGGCAGGAGGCCAAACTTCGTTACCACGGGGAGAACGGGGCAAACCTTCCTATTCGCTCACTCATCCGTTCGCTCAATCACTTATTCACTGTATATATATATATTTATCGCCTGTTCTTATGGGCTGAATTGTATTTCCCCCAGATTCATACGTTGAAGTCCTAACCTTCCAGCACCTCAGACTGTAACTGTGTTAGATGTAGGGCCTTTAAAAAACTAATTAAGTTAAAATGAGGTCATGTGAATGAGCCCTAATCCAATATGACTGGTGTCCTTATAAGAAGAGATTAGGACACAGACACACACAGACGGTGGGTCATGTGAGGACACAGGGAGAAGACGGCCATCTACAAGCCAAAGAGAGAGGCCTCAGAAGAAACCAAACCTGCTGACACTTTGATCTCGGACTTCCAGCCTCCAGAATGTGAGGAAACAAATTTCTGTGGTTTAAAACACTCACGTCTGTTACTTTGTTACGTCAGTCCTAGTCAACAAACACACATGCCCACCACGTACCAGGCAGGAGTCTGAATATACACCAGGACTGATGAAAAGCCTTCTGTACAAGGTTCTGTAGAAATGAAAACTACTTGTTTTCTAGTTCTTATCCATTTGGAAGGGAAAACTCTCTTGTCGCTGTCACCTGCCATCATGCCAGAGCTGCAGCAAACACCTCCAAGCCACCTGGAAACCTGTCTGTAGGGGGAGCAGAGGCTGACATGAGGGATGGGACTCAGTGGTAAGGACATGATGTCACTTCGCATCCTGACCACTTTCTCCTCCTGTAACCGCTGCACGCCCAAAGGATCAGAAAGAGGAATGAATAATAAGGGAAAGGCAGAAACTAGCAAGAAAAAAGCACCATTATAATTTGAACCTACCTCTACATCTCCCTAGGTAATTACAAGCTGGAGAATGTCTTTAAGATACTTAGATTTACTTTTCAAGGACCGTGTCTTGAAGCCTCTTGCTACTCTGTTTAATAATTCACAGATTGGTCTAAATGAACCAGCAGGGCTCTCTGTGAGAACCCCTGTATTCCACCCCCTTCAGGCCAACACCAACAAGCAGTGTGGCCTCACAGTTTCAGATGAATGCCTCACCGTGGCAGCCTCCGTGTTTATCTTCCATGTCAAACCACTTTACAGCTCTGAGGTTCCCGGCCCACGACGCGTTTGGCATGGAGCCAGGGACACCTGCAATGTTGATAAAGAAGAAAAGCAGAAATAAGAACCGAGAAAGAAAGGTGTCCATTTCATCAGTTAAGCTTCCAAGTCATGCTTATTTTCTCCCAGTATATTAGCCTTCATTTCAGATTTTTCATCATTGGTACAAAACGCCACAGGCTTGTGGTGTGAATAGTTGGTAGTTATGGATCTAGACTTGCCACCAGTAAAAATAATCTATTGGTTTTTTTTTTCCATAATTTGTGCCCAAGCCTGCAAGAAATGCCATTGCATGAAAACATAATGCAGATGAAGAAGCTGGAGATTTTTGGTCTCAGTGCCCTTTAATGAAACTTACTTTTTAAGGGACTTCCCTGGTGGTTCGGTGGTTAAGAATCCACCTGCCAATGCAGGAGACACGGGTTTGAGACCTGGCCCGGGAAGATCCCACATTCCACAGAGCAACTAAGCCCGTGCACCACAACTACTGAGCCCCCGTGCCACAACTACTGAAACCTGTGCGCCTAGAACCCGTGCTCCGCAACGAGAAGCCCGCGCGCGGCAACAAAGAGTAGCCCCTGATCACCACAACTAGAGAAAGCCCATGTGCAGCAAAGAAGACCCAATGCAGACAAAAATTAAATAAATAAATAATTATTATTATTATTTTTTAAAAATAAATTTACTTAAAAAAATTTTTATTGGAGTATAGTTGATTTACAATGCTGTGTTAGTTTCGAGTGTACAGCAAAGTGAATCAGATATATATTTCCATTCTTTTTCAGATTCTTTCCCCATTTAGGTTATTACAGAATATTGAGTAGAATTCCATGACATACAGTAGGTCCTTATTAGTTATCTATTTAATATATAGTAGTGTGTGTATGTTAATCCCAGTCTCCTAATTTATCACTTCCCCCCATGTTTCCCCTTTGGTAACCATAAGTTTAATTTTGAGATCTGTGAGTCTGTTTCTGTTCTGTAAGTTCATTTGTATCATTTTTAAAATTAGATTCCACATATAAGTGATATCATATGATATTTGTCTTTCTCTGTCTGACTTACTTCACTTAGTATGATAATCTCTAACTCCACTCATGTTGCTGCAAATGGCATTATTTCATTTTTTTTATGGCTAAGGAATATTCCATTGTATATATGTACCAAGCAAGTCTTCTTTATCCATTCCTCTGTCGATGAACATTTAGGTTGCTTCCATGTCTTGGCTATTGTAAACAGTGCTATTATCAAAAATTTTTAGGATTTCCCAGATAACATCTATCTTAAAGTGAAAGCTCAGGAAACAGGCCACTCTATGTCCTTAGTGCTAATAAGTGAGAGAGATTCCAGGGTCGCTCCTATATGAAGTTTGCAATATTAGACATATGGAACTCGAGCAATCTTTTAACACAATATCCTTTTTATATGCTAAAGTTCTTGTTGAGCATTTGGCGTTGCCACTGTGCTGGGCAGTAAGGGATAGTGTAAGTAACAAGACACAATTCCTGATCATCCAATAAAGATGATGAGCCCCCAAGCAATGCTTTGTTTTTTGGCTGTGCTGGGTCTTCGTTACTGTGCACGGGCTTTCTCTAGTTGCGGCGAGCAGGGGCTACTCTTCACTGCAGAGCGCAGGCTTCTCATTGCAGTGGCTTCTCTTGTTGCGGAGCACTGGCTCTAGGCACGCGGGCTTCAGTGGTTGCAGCACGCGGGCGCAGTAGCTGTGGCTCGCGGGCTCTAGAGCGCAGGCTCAGTAGTTGTGGCGCACAGGCTTAGTTGCTCTGCGGCATGTGGGATCTTCCCAGACCAGGGCTCGAACCCCTGTCCCCTGCATTGGCAGGTGGATTCTCAACCACTGCGCCACCAGGGAAGCCCAAGCAAAGGGTTTTGAGCTTTGAGTTTTTCCTAGACTGGTGTGCACTGATCTACCCATCTTCTCTATTTCTTTCAGTTGTTCTTTTGACCAAAAGTGTCCTTGCTGATGCATTATCAATTAATATTTAACTCACCTTTGAACTGTAAAAAGCCTTTAAAAGGGAGAGGAGGGCATTAGGCTGCCATTTTGCTAAACCAGGGCTTTTCCACGTTGGCACCATTGACAACGTAAGCTGGACAACTCCTTGTTGTAGAATCTTCCTTTGCATCGTGTGACGTCTAGCAGCATCTCTGGACTCCACCCACCTGATGCCAGTAATACATATCCCCCCAGTTGTGACCATCAAAAATATCTTCAGATATTGCCGAATGTCCCCTGGTGGTGCAAAATCTCCCTGTTTGAGAAACGCTGTGCTATCTCCCTCCAATAACCCTCTCCATCTCAATACATTTTGGATGGGTCACAGAGATTGAAGGGTCCATTTACTCACATAGAGTAGGACTTCCCTGGTGGCACAGTGGTTAAGGATCCGCCTGCCAGTGGAGGGGACACGGGTTCAAGCCCTGGTCCGGGAAGATGCCACATGCCGCAGAGCAACAAAGCCCGTGTGCCACAACTACTGAGCCTGCGCTCTGGAGCCCGCGAGCCACAACTACTGAAGCCTGTGCACCTAGAGCTCGTGCTCTGCAACGAGAGAAGCCACCGCAGTGAGAAACTCGCACATCGCAACGAAGAGAAGCCCCAGCTCGCTGCAACTAGAGAAGAGCCCACGCACGGCAATGACGACCCAACGCTGCCAAAAAAAAAAAAAAAAATTGCTAAGAACAAAGGTATGGATACCAAGGGGGAAAGGGGTGGCGTGGAAGGAATTGGGAGACTGGGATTGACACACATACATTGTTGTTACTATGTATAAAATGGACAACTGGTGGGAACATGCTGTATAGCACGGGGAGCTCACCTAGCACACTGTGGTAACCTAAATGGAAGGAATTCCAAAAGGGAGGGGATATCTGTATGCGTAAGGCTGATACATTCTGTTGTGCAGTGGAGGCTAACACAACATGGTAAAGCAACCATACTCCAATAAAAATTAGTTATAAATTTTTTTTCCTCTTTAAAAACATTCATGAAAACGTGCATTTTCAGACAGAAAAAAAGCTCTGTTCTTTTGCTCTCATGTCACATAATAATATATGAGGATTTAAATCAAGTATCGTACTAAGGTCTCCCAGCTAAAATTAAATTTTGCACTGCCTTTTCTGAAAATAGCATGAGTCGTCACCCCTAAGGGCTCTCTATCAGGCAAGATTCTTCTTTTCTTGCTGCCAAACTTGAAAATTTTGTTTATAAATGTGGAGTACTCAAGAAAAACACTCTTTATTAAGCAATATTTCTTCCTATTGTTTTAGTTTGCATTTAATACTTTAAAAGTTACTTTACTGCTTGCCTATCCAAAAAGCAGCTTCTTTATTTTGTTCTTAGCACACATTTTAAAAGAGTTTAGAATAAAACTCGCCTTGGTTAAGTTACGGGTTGGGGAGAGGGCAGTTTGGAAAGCAAAGAGATCATCTGGTATATTGACTCATGTCAGCAAGATTAGCTGATGTGATTTCTGTGTCTATTTTGATTAAATAACTATAGCAGAAAAGTATGAATAAAACATTGCCATGACAAAAGGTCCCTTAACCTCTTCTTAAGGACTGCATTTTTAAAAGGACAAAATACTTTTCTCCCCTTTCATTCTCATTAATATTGATCATCACAAACTGACTCTTATTCTGAAACACATTCCATTATTCTAGAGATAAGACCATGACATTTATAATTAATGACTGTTGTCTTTAAAATAAACACATAAGGGGCTTCCCTGGTGGCGCAGTGGTTGAGAGTCCGCCTGCCGATGCGGGGGACGCGGGTTCGTGCCCCGGTCCGGGAGGATCCCACGTGCATCCCACGTGCCGCGGAGCGGCTGGGCCCGTGAGCCATGGCCGCTGAGCCTGCGCGTCCGGAGCCTGTGCTCCGCAACGGGAGAGGCCACAGCAGTGAGAGGCCCGCGTACAGCAAAAATAAATAAATAAATAAATAAATAAACAAACAAACAAACACTTAGGGAGTTCCCCAGTGGTCCAGTGGTTAGGGCTCTTGTGCTTCTACTGCTGAGGGCCCAGGTTCAATCCCTGGTCCAGGAACTAAGATCCCACAAGAGTAAGTAGTTCAATCTGTCTTAGGTTAAAACATACATGGAAACCCCAAAGCTACTGATCCCATTACTTGTGCCAACGTCCAGGTGCTCCTTTTACTCCCGTAAAAACATCTACTATGGGGCTTCCCTGGTGGCACAGTGGTTAAGAATCCGCCTGTCAACGCAGGGGACACGGGTTCGAGCCCTGGTCCGGGAAGATGCCACATGCCGCAGAGCAACTAAGCCCGTGCGCCACAACTGCTGAAGTCCGCACGCCTAGAGCCCGTGCTCCACAACACCCACAACACAGCCAAAAAAAAAAAAAAAAAACCTACTGAACTGATCCACTAATGGGATATACCTCTATATCCCACAATACATATTATATATATACTATATATTTTTAAAATACTGGACTAGGTGATTGTGTTATTATTGTTGCTGTTATAATTATGATTATTGTTTGTCAGGAGGGTAGTTATGGGTATGTGGGTAGACGTCTACCTCAAACCACAAGTATCCTAGGAAGCATCTATTTTGCCTTATTTTTAGGACGGGGCAAAAAAGACACTAATCGTATCAGAGAAAACATTTTAAACTACAAAATCCAATTCTCTCATTTGCTCTTCATAGACTTATTTAAACAAAAGATTTGAGATAGTGTTTACAGAGTAAGCAGGAATGTTTTCTTGGGGCTTAGCCTTTATTAGACAAATAACTGCATTTGTTGAATAAACAAATGTGTTTCTTTGAAACGCAAGTTTTATTTGTATTGACTTGACTTTCTCCTTATTGTTCTTACACAGCGTGGTCCTCATTTTGGGAGACGTATATGTGGTAACAAATCCCAGCATTTGCTTATTATTTAAGCTCAGATGCATACTTCTTAGCTTGTTAAATAAGCAAGAATTTTGGTTTTAAATGTCAAAAGTCAATGCTGGTGTCAGTGTATTGAAAGAGGTTTTCTCACAACTTCTTGGTGGTGCAGGAAATGGGCGCAACTCTGGAAAATCAGTTTAGAAAAGTAGGAGAAGCCACTACAATCACCAATTCCCTCTGGCCTTTTAAGCCAACAGTTTCAAAATAAGCTAAGGAAATAACTTTTTAAATGTGAAAATCTGTACATGAAGGTGTTCATTATGATATTATTTATGCATAAAGACTAACAGCAGAGGCTCTGAAGTCAGAGAGTTGACATGTATGGAAAAGTATTTCTTCTACCCTCTTAGCAAGGGCCAACCCTTTTCAGTTTGCCCTACAGCAATTGCCTGGGTAGCCAACAGCCATATGTTCTCCGCATGTGTCCTGTCTGGTACAGCTGGCATAGCCAGGAGATAAAACGCTCAACAAGACAGGAACACTCAACAAATCCCAGTGGGTGACCTAACAGTTAGGGTAATCTCTTTAAGACATCATGTACCAATACTAATCTTCAAAACCTCACAGGGTGGGAAGGGTAAGCTGGGACGAAGTGAGAGAGTGGCATGGACATATATACACTACCAAACGTAAAACAGATAGCTAGTGGGAAGCAGCCGCATAGCAGCACAGGGAGATCAGCTCGGTGCTCTGTGACCACCTAGAGGGGTGGGATAGGGAGGGTGGGAGGGAGATGCAAGAGGGAGGGGATATGGGGATATATGTATACGTATAGCTGATTCACTTTGTTATACAGCAGAAACGAACACAACAATGTAAAGCAATTACACTCCAATAAAGATGTTAAAAGAAACCTCACAGGGTTTTGTTAGTGTTAAATAAGATAATGTATGTGCTGTGTTTAGCATAGTGCCTGGCAGGCTTAACTAAATAAATGGTTGAAAGTATAACCGTTCTATTAAAATCACGGGGACGGAGTAGTTGTGGAAGAGACTACTTTTTTACTATAACCTGAAGCAATTTTCTCAGCCTCGGCGCTGCTGGCATTTAGCCTGGATAATTCTTTGCCGTGGAGACTGTCCTGTGCGCTGTATTGGGTTGTCCAAAAAGTTCGTAACATCTTTGTCCAACCCAACAGGAAGCTTAGCGGCATCCCTGGCCTTTACCCACGAGATGCCAGTGGCATCTATACCTGCCCCCCACCCTGAACCCCGAGTTGTGACAACCAAAAATGTTTCCAGATAATGCCAAATGTCCTCTGGGGAGCAAAACTGCCCCTGGTTTGAGGTTATTTTTAGAAATAAAAAGGTACATTTGTTTTCACTTACCAATGGTTCATTAATCACTTAGGATTTTTAACACAAGAAACTTACAAAAAGAGATCCTCTTTTGTTTCCTGTGGATGTTTTTTAGAATTCTGTAGTCCCTGAGATAATGACCTCTCAGCGTTCACCTCTTATAATTGCCAACAAACTAACTCTTCTTTGGTTGTAAAAGGAAAAGATGAGGAAAAGAAGAGAAACCTAGCATTTTACAATGGAAGGGATTTTAGACATTTTCATGTTTTAATATTTTAATATGTTCCCTTCATTGCCAAGTTGTGCAAAAAACCAGAGCCTAGAACATTTAAGTGAATTGTCTAGGAGTGTGAACATGCTAAATTACTTGTCGATTTTGTTTCACGATAATTTATTCACTCATTCAAACAGTTTCCTTGCAGGCCTCCTATGTTCCACAGGAGATGCTGGGGGTAAAGCCACAAATTAGATGTTCTGGGAGCTTTTGGCCCAGAGTATCCAGAAGGGTTTATATTTATTGATATTGATTTACTGATACTGATATTTTGGCCTAGCATATCCATAAAGGTTTATATATTGATATTTTAATTTTTTTACTTTTTTTTTATGTATAGTTGATTTACAGTGCTATATTAGTTTCAGGTGCATAGCACAGTGATTCCGTTATATCCTCCACCTTCGTGCTGAATCCCAAGACTCGCGTTCATTCCTTCCAGCTAGAATTGTTGAAATTTTGTGCAGTACGGGAGCCCCCAGCCAATTCCAATCTATATCTGCGGCTCTGCAAGTCTTACCTGGCTTTAAAAAACAAAAAAACAATTATAAAGCTATTTAAAAGGAATTTTCTTTTTAACTTCGATCAATAGTGGTAAAGCACAGAAATCCAATTCTTGTGCCCCCTTCCAGAATGAATCAGAAACTCTGGCAGATTTTATTTCTAGAAGACCTTCATTTTAACAAGGTTTTAGAAAAGCCTCCATCAAAAGGTAGACAGGTAGGGACTTCCCTGGTGGCACAGTGGTTAAGAATCCGCCTGCCAATGCAGGGGACACGGGTTCGAGCCCTGGTCCGGGAAGATCCCACATGCCGGGGAGCAACTAAGCCCGTGCACCACAACTACTGAGCCTGCGCTCTAGAGCCCGTGAGCCACAACTACTGAGCTCACGTGCCACAACTACTGAAGCCCACGGGCCTAGAGCCCATGCTCCACAACAAGAGAAGCCACCGCAATGAGAAGCCCGGGCACCGCAATGAAGAGGAGCCCCCGCTCGCCGCAGCTAGAGAAAAGCCTGCGCACAGCAACGAAGACCCAATGCAGCCAAAAATAAATAAATAAATAAATTTTTATAAAAACTAGATGGGTAGGGACTTCTCCAGTGGTCCAGTGGTTAAGACTCCGCACTCCCAATGCAGAGGGCCCGGGTTTGATCCCTGGTCAGGGAACTTGATCCTGCATGCTGCAACTAAGACCCGGCACAGCCAAACAAATAAATATTTTTTTTAAAAAAAAAGCAGACGGGTAGAATTTGAGACAGATCTTGAATGATGGGGAGAGTGTGATGAGCTCAAAGTATTGCCTAGGAATTAACCCCACAGTCATTGTTTGGAGGTAAAAATGGCTTGAGGATCTGAGAAGAGCCCAGAACTTCACCCCTCCCGTGGCTGCCCTACAATTATATTAACAGAGAATGAAAAGAATTTTTTAAAAAATCAAACTTTAAGAACAATTTCTCTTCTACAAAGTATTGCTTCCAGGGGCGCAGAGCAAGTTCCTGAACTCCAGCTCTCTGAGAATAAACTTGGATAAATAATTTGTCTTTCAGCATCTTCTCTCTGTACTTTGTTTTGAAGAGTTTGGTCTGTGTGGGTACACGTTGTACTTTTTAATATGCCAAAGCGAAAGAAGTTTCCTTTCATCTGAGTTGCTTGTCTTTAGTGCAAATTTATGCTAATTCAATGTAGAAAAGAAAGAAATACTGAGATGAAGAGCAACTGGGTTCATTTATATGCACTATTCTGTGTCATTATTTCTCTAGTACTGTTCAAGGAACCCTGATCATTCTTTTTTCTTTGTAACTTTCCTCAAGTTATTCTGATTCCTTGAGACTGTGAAGTTTTTGTGAGTCAAGTATGAGACAACAGCAAATTCATGATGATGATGTCTCATGAAAGTTTGAGATTGAGTGGCCACATTTGAAGGAGTGGGCCTTTTATTTCAAGGTTCATGAAAGCACCCGGAAGAAAAAACTCACATTGTAGCGTCTGCCCACTGTTGGCTGGCAAACCATTCTCTCCGAAGTGGTAAGAGTATCCGATGGGGGAGCTGTGTCAGGCAGGGCTGACTTCCGGCATGAACAGGAGGGAAGTACTCTCATGTTAGACTTTTATCAGGCATTCCAGAAATACCATAATGTCTTTGATAGATAGATCTATCCTCAGACAAGCGGCCAGATAACTAGCAAATTCTCTGGACATTGTTGAGCAAAAGGGGAAGGAAAGAAGGAAGAAGAGGAAGAAAGGAAGAAAGACAGAATTTGAAGTCATGTTTTCAAACTTCAGAATATATCAAAACTTTCTGGAGTGCTTAAAATAAAGACGGTTGGGTTCTAGTCTCAGAGTTTCTTTTCTCTTTGTTTATAAATTGAGGTATAATTGCCATATAACATTATATTAGTTTCTGGTGTACAACAGAATGATTTGATACTTGTATATATTGCAAAATGATCACCACCATAAGTCCAGTTCACAACGAACTGGTTTTCAGTTGAGTCCCAACTGATTTCCAATCTACCGGCCGTTCTTCAAGCCTCACCTGGCTTTTCATAGCGCCATTTTCCTTTGCGGGCGCTGCCCTAGTTCAGGTGCTTGATGTCATCGCTCACCAAGGCTATTTCAACTGCCTACAAACCAGTCTCTCTGCCTCCAGTCTGCCCAATTTGTTGGCAATACCAGCAAATGGCTTCTTCTATAATTAGCGTTGACCCTATTGCCTTCCTATTTGGGGGATGCGGGATCACTTTTAACCATTTGCCCTGCGTCTGCTTCTTCAAGCCGCTTTGAGATGCCTATCCACCAATCACTCACCCTCCGACAAACGAAAGCAAATTCAGACTTACCATCCCAAACCCCTTCTGCTGGGGTCCATTCCACCTCTTACTAGAATTCCGACTCCTCACCCCACTTCTCATTTTCCCGGGACCCAGTTTAAAGTTATCTCTTCCCTCAAAAACTTGAGTATAAACTGGCACTTTTTTCTTTTGCTTCAGATTGTCACTAACCAATTCCCCAGCTAGCTCCTCAGAACCATGAACCTGGCTGGGTCCAGCAGTTCACTGATCTAGGTGACATTCACGCCAGGGAGATACCAAAATGCTGACCGTGGCACAAAAGGATTTTTGCAATTATGTCCCCAGACTACACATAGCAGATGGGCAGAAACCACATCTGATTGGTAGGCCTGTTTGGTTTGACCCCCCTAGAAGGGGGGTAGAACAGCGGGAAAAAAAAAATAAGATTTCCCATGAAAGTCTGGACTGTCAGAGCCCCTTGCCCACAATTCACTAGAACTTTATCCAGCCTGGAGCTCTCCTGCTGCCCTGCTTCCCACCTTGCTTCACTGGCTCACACTGTCTGCCTGGCCCTGTCAACGTGTAGTCTGAAACACGGGGTTTCCACACCTCACCTCTCAACACTGCCCACGTCACCTTTCATCACCGTCCACGCACCCAGCTGTCCTGCCATCCTTTTGGGAATTCCCAAATTGGTCTTCCATTTTCACGTAGCTCTTTATCCCCTGGCTTATGCAAATATCTAAGAAAACAAGCTCAGAGTAAGTCACGGGGCTGTAATGTACTGCATGGTGACTGTAGTTATTAATACTGTACTGCATATTTGGAAGTTGCTAGGAGAGACTCTTTAAAGTTCTCATCCTAAGGAAAGAAAAATGTGTAACTATGGTGGTGGTGATAGATATTAACTAGACTTATTGTGCTCATCATTTCACAGTATGTACAAATATCTTATCATTATGTTGTACACCTGAAACTAACGTTGTATGTCAATTATGTCTCAGTTTTTGAAAAAAGAAAAAAGAGAACAAGCTCATACTTGTTAGAAACTAAAGTTAGTAAAGTTTAAATCCTAAAATAGCCTCTTCTCCTAAACAAATAATTTTTTAATCGACTTTTTTTTTAGAGCAGCTTTAGGTTCACAGCAAAACTGACTGGAAGGTACATAGATTTCCTATAATATTCCCTGCCCCCTCCTCATTTTATGTGTAGCACACTGGCAAAGATTTAGAAAACGTTAACACCCAGTGGTGGAGAGGGTGTAGGGGAATAGGGGTTTCAGAACTGCCAGGGGGAGCACAAATTGGACCAGTTTTTGGAAAAGTAGTATGACACTTTGTACCAAAATCCTTAAAAAACGTGCCTACCCTTTGACAACTTAATGTACTGAAATTTGTCTTAAGGAAGTTCTTTGTAAATTCTTATTTGAGAGGCAATGTAATATAGTAATTAAAAGGAGAGACTCTGAAACTATATCGCCTGGGTTCAAGTGCCTGCTTGGCCAATTAGTAACTGTGGGACCACTGACAGGTTACCTAACTTCTCTGTTCCTGGGTTTCCCTAACTGTAAACAAGGATCAGAACAGTCCCTACACCTCATGAAGTTGTCGTGAAGTGTGTAATATACCACGGTTGAGAATCCCTGCTTTTCAAAGACTATTTCATTGAGCACCCCTTTATAGGGATAATACTTTTCAGCTTCTAAAACACCAAACATTATGCCTTGGTAAGGAGAGATTTTATTTTTCACCAAATAAAGCAACTTTATCTGTAAGTTTTGAAGATTTCAAAAATACAGAAAAGTTCAGAGAAGAGTCCTATTTTTCTTTTCCCACTCCCCCAAATTAGATAGTGTTAAGCGTCCTGGAGCATTTACCTTATGAATCTCTACTTTTTGTTTCTTAAAAATATTATTCTATAATTTGTGAAAAATCGAACACTTTATTCGAGTGGATTCAAATGACTCATAAAAGTACAAAGAACAAAAATGAGAGTTTAAAAAAAAAAACCAAAACACTACAAAATCTTACATTTACAAGTAACCATCATTAAGAAAACATCATTTCATAAAGCATTTTTTGTACCGATAAATACTTCCATGTCACCTTAAGACTATAACATAGCTGTTAACTAGTTGACTAAACTATGCCAAATATACATTGCAAATAACCTTTTACAAGTGGCCTTTACCATTAAGATGTACGGGTTGAGTTTCCTTAAATGAGTTTGGGCATACCTTATGTACATGTTTACCACTTTTATAGGTTTATCAGTCCAAAAACCTGTTTCCTTAGGACCTAAGCTTTTGTTATTTGCATCATGTGAACATCAAGTGATAAGTTTTCTCTGTGATCTATTTGTTTAATGTGTTTGTTCATAGCTTGAATTAGGTATATGCATTTCAAGTGGCATTTCCTAGATTTTATGTGACTGTGTTTCAAATAAAAGTATCTACAGTATTGACTGCCCTTCTCACTACATTATGCAAAGCAATTTCATGGCCGGTTCGTTCCTTATAGGAATCAATAGAACACAGCATGCCCTGGACTGCTGCATTTCCCGCCTGGGCGAAAGGTCCTTAATGAATCCATTAGACAAATTTTCATCTTGCCCTGCACTCAGTGCCTTCCTCACCTTCAAAACAAGGTGCCAGGTTACACCCAGTTGGATGTAAATCAAGAATTCACTCCCAAGTTATAAAACATTGCCTCCAATTCCATGTAAAAGCAGCCAAATAAAAATCACCATTGCTTAGGACTCTTGTCTAATTGTAACCCCTGTTGACAACCCAAGACAGGTCCAAAGGATTTGAAGGTCAGGGGTAAATTCCACTTGTTGCTGCATGCACTGGGGTATATATATATATATATATATATATAGGTTGATCATTCTGGGAACTAAGTGCCTATCTATAACAAGCCTAATCTTTTATACAGGGCAGCAGAAGACTTCTGTTTATACTCTTCTGCAAACGTGAGAAACATCTTGGAAAAAAAAACTTTAAAAAGAGAATAAACATGGGAGCAAGTGTCCTAGGATGTGCCTGGTGTCTGTGGGTCTCCCACCCCACCCCTACCCCTCACCCCCGACCCCATGGAGTTTCCAGCAGTTTTTAGAAACACAGGAAGTCACACTACAGCCCAAGCATTTCTTCTTGAAACATCTATTTAACCTGAACACTTGGATGAAAAGCACTAGGCTACAATTAGAAGCCCTAGGACAACACAAAAGCAGCAGACCCGATTGAGCGGGTCGAGATGATTGTCACTTCTGGAAGGGAGCGGACGGGGTTCCTGGAGTACTTGTAGTAACGTGGGGTTTTGTTCTGATTACTCAAGTGAGGATCAGTTTGAAAATTCAGTGATTTCGATTCTGGTATGTGCAGTTTTCTGTATGTATAATATATTTCAATGAAAGGTTTAAGAAAGTTATAGAGTAGGTGGGAACGTGATATTTACATAAATTTGTAAAACAAAACACGAGACTTCAAAGAAATGTTGGCCCCTTCAGTTCCTCGCCCCCTTCTCCAATTAACTTCAAGATGTTCCCATGATTTATTCTGAATCACAGATACTGTCAAATCAAAGGTAACAAAAGCATACCACATTCAAGCTTAATAATGATATAACTACATGCTGTATTTACTTTTTTTTTTTTTTTTTTTTTTGGCTGCGCTGTACAGCTTGTGGGGTCTTAGCTCCCCAGCCAGGGATTGAACCCAGGCCCTCAGCAGTGAGCTCACAGGGTCCTAACCACTGGACCACCAGGGAATTCTCTGTATTTACTTTATCACCCCAAATGAATAATATTACTAAAAACGACCCTACTTTTTTTTTAATAAGTCCAACTATTATTTATTTAGTTCTATTATTTACAGAAAATAATAAATAAATATAGAACATGGGAAAAGAAAAGTTTGCCAAACAGATACCTGCCAGAGGATCTATAAGAAACCATTATATTCACCTTGGAACATGCAAAATGAAGTCATTACAGTAAAAGAAAGGAAGAATAAGAAGCTGCTTTTCCAGACCCCAAAGGCATCGTATTCTATGATTCCATTTTTACCACATTCTGGAAAAGGCAAAACCACAGAGATGGAGAACAGGTCAGAATTTGCCAAGGGTTTGGACTGGGGGCAGGGGCTGATTACCAGGAGCACCATGAGGGAATTTTTGGAGGTGATGGACTTGTTCTTGATCTTAGTAGTGAACGCACGACTCTATATAGGCAAACGCCAAAACGCAAGGGACTGGACACCAAAAAGAATGAATTTTACTGCCTATAAATTTAAAAATAAAAAGGGGGGGCCGTTTCAGATTTAGGAACAATGTATAATAGCATGGATCTCCTTCATGGTAAATGGATAAATTTAAAAATTCTATTTTGTAGTATACCCAGAGAATTTTTCATTTGAGAAATAGTAATATTCACTATCTTTTAAAAAATGAATTCTAAACACTTTTTATGGAATCCTGTCATTACAACCCCTCGTTCAGTATTAGACAACATACATACCAAAAGGTAATTACTGCCCTTTTCCTCAAGTACCTAGGGTATTTCAGAGAGAAATTGTGAGAAGCACTAAATATATAACGTCTATTGTATTATGACTTACAAGTCCCACCTCCGTGACCCAGATCAGCTGCTAAATCATGTGACCCAAAGAAATCACTTCACCTTCCTGGGCTTGGTTTCTCTAACCTTAAATGATGAGATTATCCTTTCCAACTCTAGTATGAAATTACCCATCCACTTCACAAAATCATTTTGCTATTTTTGAAGTAGGCATTCCGAGTTTCTACTCCTTCCACAATCATCCACTTAAAAAAAAAAAGAAGAAAAAAAAAACCTATCACCAAAACGACATTCAGTGGGCACCTTCTCACTACACCTAGCTCAAATTCCTCATTTTACAGAGGGGGAAGCTGAGGCCCAGAGAGGTTAAGTGACATGCCCAAGGTCAAACAGCTAATTAAGGACAGAGCCTAGAACCTAGAAAATAATTTTGTCGTGTGCATATCAAATATCTAGGTCACTGGCCCCTCTTACAGGGTCCAGTGGCTAGAGCTAGAAATTCCTTCTAAACTTTAAGTCCTAAAACCCAAATTAATTGAGGCCAAGGTTGGTTAACAGTTTGTCCAGTGTCAGACAAGCTGTTAGCTGACAAGGCCAGGAGGCCAGAGTCCGTTTTCTTCCCTCCATGCTGCCCTGTAAGACCAGAGAAACCTTCAATCTCAGATTACATTAGATACATAAAAAATTAACAAGACGATTGAACCCAACAGAGGCCCATGAGAACATCTGGTTAACAGTAAATACATTAAGATTTGGCTGAAATTTGGCAAAATATCTTCAAGTCAATTCCGAAGTCAAACATACAGGGGACTCATAAAATAATAAGACTATCAATTTGTCTTTTTTTTTTTTTTCTATATAGAGGAAGCAGAATATTCAGACGCTAGAAGAGATGGAAAAAAGTACCTCTAAACACTGCATACTAATCAAGTCTTACTCTTAGTAACACACTCCTCCCACGTTCCCTGCAGGAAGAGGAAGGCCAAGAAAATGAACATCTTAACAAGAATTATTGCCTCTAATGCTTGAAGAACTTGTGCTTATAGACTCAGTTGTGTCCAGAGGGAATTCCCTGGCAGTCCAGTGGTTAGGACTCGGAGCTTTCACGGCCAGGGCCTGGGTTCAATCCCTGGTCAGGGAACTAAGATCCTGCAAGCTGTGCAGTGTGGCCAAAATAAATAAATAAAAACAAAAAAGGAAGAAGAAAACTCAGTATGGTTGATATACTATGTCCGAAAAGTTGGGTTAAAAAGGTTTTCACTTTTCAGCAAACCGTTGCTATGGGATATATAGAAAGCCTTAGCCTGGAATGTTGGAATTTTGCATTTCTTTTGAAAAAAAGGAAGTTACTCATGTCTGAAAATTAGAGTCAACTCAGTGGTGTCATAAATTTTAAGTTTTCTTGCTTTTAGTGTGTGTAGTATGTTGTTGGTTGTTGAAATTGGCTGATGGGCACATGAGGATTACTGTATCATTCTCCATTCTGTTGTGTGTTTGTAAATTTCATAATAGAGTTTTAAAATTATCCTGTGTAAGTAGCTAGGAGGGGCAACATTTGTTTTAACATCGAGGAAGCTGAACATTGAAATGGGAAGGATGTGGTTGAGTCAGCAGAAACCTGTACAGAATGATTGTGAAAAAACTCTCTAATTTCTTTCAAGTCTTGGCTATGTTGATTTCCTTTTCCAAGAAATTACATTTATTCTAAACAGACATCTGTACATGGTAAGGTTTAAGAAAATAAAACAATCCTATTAATCCCAACTCCTGCTCCTTTCATGTGATGTGATCTCAAAAATAGAGTCCTGAAGGCACTCGTCCTTTGCGTTTTTAAGGAAACACTCTTCTCATGGATATGAGAACACACTTCACAGTATTATTGTAAAACCTAAGTGAGGTTTTTCAGTATTCAGAATTTACACCAATAACATTAAGGGAAATCAAAATTATAAAAAATAAGTACTCATCCCAACATGTTAAACTGCTTAAATTTTCTTATGCTTCCTCCTATTCCTCTTTGGGTGTATTTACATCTAGTTTGACATGGTTGTGGAGCCGTGGTGCAGACGTCCTTTTGTATGAAAAGATATTTAAATGGATTTTATTTAACACCTTCCTTGAGAATCTCATTAGTTTAGGAATTCTAGACCATATTAATACATAGAAAAACACTTCACCTCTCACTTTACTCCCAATATTTTCATTCAATTCTCAAAACAATTTTCCTAAGTAGCCATCTTATTGTGACTGTTCAGATGAGGAGCTTAAGGTTCGGGTACACAAGGTCACAAAGCTAGTAAGGGCAGAGCTAAAATTCATCATCAGGTTTGTCTCACTCCAAAGCCCGGGATATTTCTTCAACACGAGTCCTTCCCAAGCATCAGTCATTTGCACAGCACTTTAACAGTATCCTCCATAAGCAACCAACACTGTAAAGCTTTGCCTTATACAAATTCACTTTCGTTTTTACTGGTGGCTGCCTTTTTTCTCAGGTAAGGAGATGGAAATAAACAGAACCATCATTTGCTGCAAATCTGTGAACGTGCCAATCTGTAAAAGATGGTCTGTGCCAGCGGTTCTCAAGGTGGGCTTCTAGCAAGGTTATCCCCTGGTAACCTGTTAGAACTACAAAATTCTGGGGCCTGCTCCTGTCCTGCTGAATCAGAAACCCTGGAGCTGGGGCCCAGCAATCTGTGTTTTAACAGGCCCTACAGTTCTAAAGCATGCTCTGTCTGGTAACCACTGCACTACATACATTATCTTATTTAATATTCATAACTTATCCTGAAACTAAATACTATTTATTATTTCCATCATCACAGATGGGTAACTGAGACTCAGCATGGACTAGAGCAGTATCACATAGTTAGCAGGTAATATGGGAGCCAAGACTTAAACTACACTTATCTGGTTCCAAAGCCTTTTCATAGTATCATGTGGACTCCAGGGGGGATATCAGGAGATTCTGTTGCCGTGGTTCAGAGAAAGCAGAGATACAGATGATAACGAAATCATGGAGACACTGATTATATATCTATTATGACTTTGATATGCAACTAATATTTTACTGTTTTAAAGAATCACTGAGGGAATTCCCTGGCAGTCCAGTGGTTAGGACTCCATGCTTCCACTGCAGGGGCACAGGTTCAAGCCCCGGCTGGGGAACTAAGATCCTGCATGCTGCATGGTGTGGCCAAAAAAAAAAAAGCGTCATTGAAATGCAATACTATGCTTTGTTTAAAAAAAAAAACTAAAACCTTGATGCTTCTAGGAAAGATTAGTTTCAGACAGTTGGTAGAAAACAACCGGAAGTGGAATGAAAGCTGGAAAAATGGCCTTGCCAGTTCTAAAGCAGTACCTATCAATACATTAGTCCTTTCTGCAAGAATTAAATTCATGCTAAGTTCAGCTTACTGGATCTTTACACCAATTTTAACGGTATTTGTACTTAATTAAATGTGCCCATATACTATAATCCAAATTTTCTTGTCTTGCATAATGTTGTTCTAGGGATTAGGGGTTAAAAGCTAATTAAGAGCAGTATTTCCAGATTATTTCCTTCACAGGGTAGCAGGGGCAAAAAATATTTGGGCACAGATTCCCCAATGAAGAAGATGATCCAAGTATTATACTGCACAGCCAATGTCCAGAGGCATTATAAATGAGCTTTCAAATAGCTCTAGCTTCAGTATAGTTTAAGTATATACTCTGTAACCTGCCTATGGTTTCTCTACAAGGAGCATGGCATCTAGGTTCTCAAGAGCCAGGATACTTTGTAGATTATAAGCCTTGCCCTATGACCTCACCCAAATTACGGCCCCAAGAATTGCCTAGAGCACTTACCAAGGAGGCAAACAAAGCCAAACGAGCCCACATCGCTAATACCATATTTTGAAAATCATGTCCAAATTTATTATGTGTATTTAATATTATCTGGCCATACAAAAATGAGGTCATTCGAAAACTGTTCAACGGACAGGAACCCAAGGAAGTGTCTGTTTTGTGTAATTTCTCCTTCAACCTGAATTTATCTCCATATCGACACAGTAAGTGCCAGTGTCGATTGTCATCCGCTCCCCCCCCCCCCAAAATAACTTTATCATAAACCTGAATGTTCTAATGATGGTCATTAAAACATGATTCTACCAGTCCATCAATGGTTATAATTCTTGGTCACTGGTAAAATCAGCGTAACTGAATGCATCCTTTGCGTGCTAGAAACTGAACTGTAAATTTAGGCTGAGGTACAGAGAACACAACACATACTTCGAAAAAGCCCGGGGCTGATCCAGCCCCACCCAGATTTAAGCCCCTGGTAACCTTTCCGTAAACACATACCTTCCAAATAACTCAGTGTTTACATTTGCTGAGAGCTACACCTGGAGAAATGTTTCTCAAGTTTCTTTCTATTGTTGTCTTTCCTTAACCTTTCATTTCCTTACCCTCACGTTTTTTTTCCCAAGCCAGTAGCTAAGGGGCACTCTAGGGCAAATTCAAACAGAAGCAGCGCACTGCAGGAACCGAGAGTAGGCCAGGAATGGGAGAAACAGCAGGGTTGGGTAAGTGCCAAGCTGTGGGAGAATCTCAAACCAGGTGCAGGTAAGACAGAAACTAACTGGAGGCGTCCACAGAGGATACCAGTGCTTTCTCTGGCCATCAGAATTGAGGGCATGATGGGCCAACCTGTTCCCAGGTTGGCTACTGGGAACCAGATGTTCTAAGGAAGGATTCTGCCCTCTGAACATTTCAACTGGAACTCCTGCTAATTCTACAAGGTATTGGATATCTTTATCTTCACTGGTATCATTTGTTGGCCTGGCTGTTATGGAATTGGACCTTCAAGCAATAACTTACCCACAAGCATCCAGCACTGTACCTGTATCTCCAAGTCAGGCACAGTGATAGGTCGCAGTGTGGGCAGCGATGGGGAAGATAAAAATGGATGTCACATTTCTCACCCTTAAGGAACCCAAACACTGAGGAGGAAGGACAGAGGAAATTTTCACTTAGCAGGTTAATTGTAATTCAATGCTGGCAGCAGTGTCAGGGAGTATAGGAGAACCCAGAGCTGGTGCACCAACCATCTGGGAGATGGGTTGTCAGGGATGGCTTCTGAAGGAGGTTGACATCCAAGGAGGGTTACAAAGGATGAATGGGATTAGTCCGAGAGAGATGATAGGAAGGGTGGCCCAGAGAAGACATCATAAAAAGCCACCAGAAAAAATTTAAGTGAAAATCGCAGAAGTGTGCAGGACCAGGTAGTGGCTGGAACATGAAGTATGAGGTGTCAGGGAAGAAGAAATGAGGGTAGAGAGATGGGGCGGGGAGGAGGGGAAGTCGGGTCCAGAGGTTATGCTGCCTTTGGGAGTTCCCTGGCCGTCTAGTGGTTGGTGAGGATTCTGTGCTTTCACTGCCGAAAGCGGGGTAGGGGTGGCGGGTCCGACCCCTGGTCGGGGAACTAAGATCCCGCAGGCCGCGGGTGCGGCCCCCCCAAAAAACAGGACCTTCAACTTGAGCCTCAAGATAAGGAAAAGTCACTGAAAAGCTTTAAGCAAGGGAACGACAGGTATTCTACCAATCTATCTGAGAGTTCTGTACAGCCACCATCCCTTGACTCTGGAAGCAAAGCTCCTTGGTGCCTTTGCCCCATAAAATTCCTTGCACCTAGATTTTGAAAAGCTTCAAAATTAAAAAAAAAAATAGTTGAGCTTTTAAACGAAAATTAGCTTCCTGAATGTCTGCATATGATCTATTTAAACAAAGAATACATCTTGTAGTCTTTTGTTTCTCACTTACAGACAATAGGGTGCCTAAAATAAGGACCATGTTTCTTTTTGTGTATTTTTGTGGTGAACTTCAAAAAAAAAAGTACATATGCTGTTTTCCACACATGATGCTTAATTAGTTTTATTGTCTGTAAACTTAATAAAATATCTCGGGAAGAATATAAGGAAGCATTAAAACCAGCAGCTGATGGAGTATAAAATTTTAAAATGTTAAAACTCATGAACAGATTTCCTGTTTTTTTAAAAAAAGCTTTTAAAAAACGTTTTTAAAATAGGGACAGATATTCAGAGAAAAAAAAAAACCCCACAACATTTTGAGGGGTTTGAGCGGGGGTGGTGGGGGGGGGGAATTAGCTCAGCATACTAAAATTAGCTAGCCCCACATAGTAAAGAGTCACTACACTTAATACTCAACCACTCAAATCTCCAAACTTAAATTCCATAAGGTCATAGCCATCTGCTTCCAGAGCCACCCTCAGAGTACAGAATAGTGCCGGGTACCACGCTAAATTTATTTAGCAGGGCTAAATAAATCTGTTGAGTGCTGAAAATAGACATGTCAGAATGCTCTATTATTTTTCTGAAGACTTCTTTTCTATTCTGTAGGAAGAGAACGTCCTCCAGATACTTCATTTTCTTTTGTTATCAGAACGTGATTAGGTTCAAATTCAGCCTGGCTGCCCCTCCCTCGCCCGCCAGCCTCTGTGAGCACACTACCTGAGGAATGCTTTCCACTTCCACTGGCTCAGAGGAGGGAGAGCCAGACCAAAGCCTGTTTGGGATGGGGCCTGTGGGAGCGGGTATGGAAGCCTGGGTGGGGTGTGGCAGTTGCTTCTAGCAGGACAACTTCCTATGATTCCAAAACACACACACACACACACACCCATGTCCCTGCCAACCTTATTTCCAGCTTAGAGTGGTCTGGTGGGGCTTGCTTCCATTGCCCTCTGCACTTTTTCCCCAACCTCACCTTTTTTACCTTTCTGGGGTTGTGCATGGAATTTGCTTTAGCGATACAGGAAAGAAAAAACGACTATTCCTTTTCCTGGTGCAAGAGAACACTTCAGACTTCAGGCCACACGAATCCAGAAACAGATCCCAGCTTTGCCTTGGACAAGCTGTGTGATACGAGCACATACTTCACTCTCTCTAAGCCTCATTTTCCTCATCTGTACGCGAGGATAACAATGAGGATTTCTCATAATTCAAAGAGATGATGTCGGGCCTTCCCTGGTGGCGCAGTGGCTGGGAGTCCGCCTGCCGAGGCAGGGGACGCGGGTTCGCGCCCCGGTCCGGGAAGATCCCACGTGCCGCGGGGCGGCTGGGCCCGTGAGCCGTGGCCGCTGGGCCCGCGCGTCCGGAGCCTGTGCTCCGCAACGGGAGAGGCCACAGCGGTGAGAGGCCCGCGGACCGCAAAAAAAAAAAAAAAAAAAAAAAAGATGTAGAGCGTAACACATCTGGCACAAACTGTATTAACAAGAACAGTGTCAGATGCCACGTATAGTATGTTTACATGTGTGTGAAATGTTTTTTTGTGAATAATTAGGGTGCTCACTTCACTGTGATAAACGTCGATTCACTCCCCCTCCTGCAAGTTTCTGTGAACTGTTAACCTAGTATCGTCTGAAATTAACTGCATGCCTCTGTCCCCAGCCACCTTGCAGGTCCTTTTTCTGCCCCTCTCTAAGTAGGTTTCTGTAACCACCATTCTAGATGAGCACTTAGGGATGCTGAGTCATTGAGCACCTAATAATTGCTATGAGTCTACTTTCAGGTATGAAGGTAGCACCCATACGTGTCAACAATAACGATGCTACAGGCCAAGAGCGGGGAGGTATTTCAAGCATGGCAGGCGTGGGGTCACCTGCCCACAGAGCTGATGCCCACACCCGTGCTGGTACAATAGTAGAAACCGGTGCGCACTGGGACATCACCAGGAAGAGGCCCCACGGGTCACACAGCTCTTCCTAGACAACATATGGAAAACAGAATTTTGAAAAGAAACCCAGTCCTAAATCAAAGAGGGAATCTGGTGCTGTTGTCTGCCTGCGTGCCTCTCATGCCTTGGCCCCAAATTATCACGAACAACGGGAAAGACTTCACAGTATATAAAAACAAGAGGCTGCAAATGCAAATTTCTAATGAGAAAATGGGACTTAAAAATTGAGAACTGACTGGGTCAACCCCAGCTAGAATCTCTTTCGTATGTTTCAACTCACTGTTACCCATTCTTCCAGGCAATAAAATATCAGACTAGATTTACTGAACCCAGTCGGTTGAGACCTGGACACCTGTTCAGGCCTAAGACTAGAAACGTTTAAGCCACAGCGATAATTTGGAAACATCCAAAGAGGCGTCAAAGATTCTGAAAACAGCCCCGGGAACTCTGAGCATCAGTGTAGTACTGTGTAACAGCCTCTGAAAGAAACACTACCTATTTCAACTGGTAAATTCTACAATGCTTATTCAAAATCAGTCTCATTATGTTATAGCTGTGCTTATCAAGGACTCCGAAAGACATTCATTCCGAAGACTGAGCTACTGTTATGTCAATTATACCTCAATTTAAAGAAAAAAGACTGAGCCCAAGGTCGGGAACCATGTGATACACCTTCAAAGGTAGTTTTGCCGGAAGTCCGGGAACCCGGCATATTTATTCTATCTCTATATAGCACGGTTATAAGACAGTAGAGCTGTCACCAAACCGTCACTAAAAAGCAAGCAGACTAATAGCTTTCTAAGCATTTATTTTTTTTTGCAAATAATTTCAAAGAGGAGCTGAACGTTAGCAAACTCAACTGAGTATGGGTAAGAAAAAATGGGAATGGAAATTCGTACCTACCTGGGATCCTATTAAGTGTCACCCAGAAATGTTCATCAGGAGAATAGGTATCTTTGGACCAGTGTAGCAGATCGATGGCCCTTTGGTCTTGGAAGACAAACTTGACAAACTCTCTGGTAAGGGCCACATAGGCAGTGCCAAAGTAGATGGTCAGCTGGTGTGGAGGGGAGGTTTTCAAAATATTAGTATTTTTCACAAAAGAGCCACCTCTGCCTAAGTGCTCTCGGTGGACATATTTAGTCCGCTTTATTGCATGATCGGGAGGCAGGACCCCCGGGGTGATGTTTTTCCCTTTAAATCCTTTCAGATACTGAACGATCTCCCTGTTGGTTTTCAGGGGGAAATCTTGCCCACAGGTGTTGATGGCGTACTTCCACGGAACCTCAGAAGCTAAAAGGTCTTCCAGGCAGTTCAGGTCAGCCTGGAGCCTGGAAATTCCCGCATAGACCACCGGCTCTACCTTTGAAGCAAGAAAAGCATTCTGGAAGCAACTCAGTAGCTGCCACACAGATTTCTGAAACTGAGTTGTGGCTTTCTCATCCACATGAACGCAGTAGACGTTTTGGGGCATATAGACAGCCCTGAAGAGTCTTTCGAAAGTATCGAAGTCCTTATGGACGACCATGACATATGCCAAAGGGAACACAGCTTCTTCTTTCGACAGGGGGCTCGTGATGTAGTGATTCTGGATCAGGTAGTCCTTGCAAGGGACACTTCCCACAGGTGATGTCAGTGTCTTTTCCCACAAAAAGGATGACTTATCTTCTAAGGCGTAATTACAGGCATGTATCCTAAAATCCCTTTCATTGGAACTATTCAGCTTCCCGTAACTTTTTGGCTGGCTTAATTGGCTATTGTAAAGTATCACAAAAATAACCACACTGACCACCGTGAAAGCAAAAAAGCAATACCTCCAAAAGCTCATTTTCACTTCCCTGGGGAAGGAGTCTCTCTCCAGGGATTGAGAAACCATCGGTTCCTGAAACCACAAGCGTGAAGAGGTGGAATTGAACCTCCGTTGCCAGTCTTGAATTTCAACAGCTTCTGAAGAGGCCTTCCTTTTCCCGGGTCCCTTAATCCTCATTTATTCTTTGCTTCTGGGTGGCATCCATCCTCTCTTGGTGATGGCCAGAGATGCTTCTTAACGCGCACTGGTCTTCGGGCCTCGGTGCTGAATCCCGGCTGCTAGCAGAACGCGTCTGGCTCAGCCCAGCCTCCGGGAAGCCCTTCTCATTTGCATACAAGACGCCAGTGGATCTTAGCAAACTGCGTTCTGGTCTGGAATGACGGCTCGTTTCACCCAGGCTGTTTCTCTGGCTTTACCCCACCCCCTCCATCCAATCTATCCCGATCTGATCTCCCTTCTCGTCTCAGGCTTTCCCCTTCCTTTTCGAAATTAAGCGGTTCTCATTTTTCTGGTTAGCCCCACAACCTGCTAGCAGTCCTTGGAAACCACAGCCTTTCGACTCCTGCTCCTCGGGTTTATTTCTCTTCCTGTTTCTCTGCCACTTCTTTTCCTTTCAGTGTTATCTCTACCCCTGGGCATATACAGACACAGATAAGGAAAAATGTCCTTGCAACATGCCTAAGTAGAAGATTATCAGAGGCGAGGAAAAAAAAACAAAAAAAGTCTGATAGAGAGGTGGGTGTTCCCTGAATTAAATCAGACAATTTCTGATGATGTTACATAGTACATATATGTCTGTGCAGGCTGTGAGTAGAGGGAAATAAGAATTACACTCTTGGGGGCATGAGATGAGGGTAGACGGAATCTAGTGACTTTTGACATTAAAGGGTGGGTGTGGAGGCATAAATGAAATAAACACACCTTAGAGTTTGCCTCCCTGGGAGAAAGGTGATACTCATTGTTCCTAGAGAGCAAGAGTTGGTTCCCATTTCACACAGAGCTTCAGATAACCTGAGCTGTTGACACAGTATTATCTACCATATGTGGAGTGACTAGCCACTGGGTCTCTTTAAAAGCCAGACATCTTCAGATTAGAGGTCGTTTCATAGAACTCAAAAGATTCTCCTTTCTACCCAACCCCCTCTCCCACTTCCTTACTCTGAAGAAAGAACAAAGGCTTCCAGGGCTACTGCAAAATTCCTGGAAGTATCCGTCAGTGTAATTCAGGGGAGCCAGGAAGAGAAGCCCAGCAGGTCTGGTCACATTGCAGATGCTTTCTCCTAGGTCACCTGTGTCAGGTGCCTCCCGTGCTCAGCAAACATGGAGTGCCTTGCAGACTAACGCCGTGGTAAGGACGCTTCTGGAGGAAAGTTACTGGCCCAACTAACAGATCAACTCTGGCAGCCACAGGAGCTAAAAGTGGCCCTGCTCCCATCTCACTCCCGCAGTCAACCCAACTCTCCTACCTGTCTGGGCATGACGTGGCAACTGAAGCAGCTGCTTCTGTTAGGAAGACATTGATGTGTAACGCAGCAATCTCCCGGTGTCCCTTCCTTCCCGTCCCACACCACCCCTTCATGTCCTACAGCTCTGGACTAATGAATGACAACAGTAGCATGGATGTGACTGAGAATGAAAAATGTTGCCTGCCCTCTCAGTAAACAAAGGATGTTGCAGCCATCAAGCCATCACATGACAGCCGCCCCTGATGGTGAGCCCTGAGGGAACTCAAGATGGCAACAGGATGCCTGCCATCAAGCCACCCCCAGTGGTGCACCCAGAGGAGACTCAGGATGAGAAAGCACAGGATACTGGCCCCAGAGAGCTGAGGTACATATCAAAGGAATGATTTCGATGAGCCCAAACTTTTGCCTCTTCTCATACATAGGGAAGCGCTAAATTCATTTACTCGAGATGCCTGGTTTTCTATAATTAACAGTAATGTTTTGATTGTCCAACTACCTGGTCTTTGTTGCAAAAACTCTATGTATCCTGGTTCCTCCCTGACCTCTTCGGAGCTGTCCCAGGCTTGAAGTCCTCAGAATGTCCACCGAATAAAACATAATTCTCAATTTTTAGGTTGTGCGATTTTTTTTCGGCCAACATGACAGATACTGATTTGGAGATAGGCCCAAAGAGTTGGCAGAGATCTTAAAGATCCCCTAACACAACTCTGTATTTCACAGATGCGCAAACTAAGACCAATACAAATAATGTTTTCAAAGTCGTTCAGCCAGATAGAAGCCAGAGCCTTAATTCTGCAGCTCCCTGGTCCAGATACTGGAGCCAGTCTAATTAGCTTCAAATCCCAGCTGGTCACTGACCAGCTACAGGAGCAGGGTAGAGTTACTTAACCTCTCTAAGCATCAGGTTCTTTGTCTGCAAGACAGGAAGTAACAGTGGTTCCCATATCACTTGGTTGTTAAGAACATTAAGTGAGATGACTCTTGTTCAGGGTTTATGTATCTGTTCCTATATGTTCAATAAGCATTAGCAATTGTTGCTATTGTTTCCCTTTCGGAAAGACAGCCAACATTTCTGACCCTGTTAAGGAACTGATATTTTGATTTCTGTTCTTAGTAATGGAAAAGAAAAACATTTACATTCTTAAGGCTTTCAGATGGGTTGATTTATTGCCACTCTAAAAGAATGAAGGTTAAATTTCACTCTTTTCCTTCCCCATCATTATCTTCTTTCACCCCCCTGGGGCGGCGGGGGGGGGGGGGATGTAGAAATGTGGGTTCATGAAGGGAAGTACTGAATAGCTGCTTTGATACCTTCAGTTCCCTCAGCAGGACTTGGGAGGAGAGGCAGAGGAAAGTGGGCTCAAAGGGCTCTCATTGCAGGTTCTGTTGGTTTTCCCCCTCCTTTTGTCTCGAGCCTTGATCCTACAAGGGGGAGCTCTCATCCAATGCCAATGCAAAGCAAACTCAACGAATCTTTCATCATGATTTAGTCAAAGCAGGTTGCACATGAGAAGGGGGTACAATGTGATTAACAGCTCAAAATAGCAGGATCCCAAACCCCTTCTCTAGTCTGTTCTGCCTTATTTACAAGGATTTAGATGAACAGCCAGAGATTAGAATGCGATGCCTTTTTTAGCGGTTGGCCCAGCTGTAGGTTTGTTTGGCCTGGTATCTGGGGCAACTGAACAGGAATTTTCTTCCAGCAAATAATTGGGCAGGCTAAGCTATTAACTTCCAACCAGGACAGGATTTCTGCTCTCTTCACTCTAGTTGGCTTAACATATTGAAAACCGTGGTCAACTGGACATTTTGTATCACTCCCTGCCTCTCTCTGCCCCCAGGATAACCTTTACTGTCACAATCAAGGAGACAGCACAAGGACAGCCACTAACAACACATAATTAGCTTGTCTCAAACCTTAAAACAAAAGGCTAGGCTATGGGGGGGAGGGGGGCTTCTGGAGAACACGGTGGGATAGTTTTTCCTTTACAGGAACTTTAGTTCTCATTAACCTCATTCGAGCTGCGCATCTACCCCCGCTGGTCTCTGAGAGGCAAACGTGAATGGCTTCTTGTAGGGGCAGAGCTACAGCCTGGGCCTGACCTGTTCCCAAGTCCTGAAAGTTCTCCTTTACCTCTGATTGCCCCTTTCGGCACAATTACTGGCTATTGAATCAAGGCAATGTTTTTTGCTGGGCCGTCTCATCTCTCCCAAGGTTACACCATCCTGCTTCCCATTGAAGGCTTTGGTGATGTCCTTCTGACAACCTCAAACACTGGCCACAAGCGAGACCCAGAAAGTAAACAAGAAAAGGTCTCCCGGCAACCAAAATAATGATCACACATGGTAGGCTGGATTCACACACTCAAATGTGTACAGGCAGGTAAGCGAGAAAAATAAGTGAAAAAAGTTGGTGAAGCTGGTGGAGGGCAAGAAAAACAGGGCTAGTGAGTTCACGAGCGGCAGCAAACACTTGGCCACGGTGTTGTGGACATTGAGGGAGGGTGCAGATGGGGGTAAAGAGCCTTCAGGTGCCTGCCCCACCTAAAGCAAGCAATTCCCTCTCAAAGTCAGCCCTGAATAACGTGAGGTCATGGGGCCGGTGCTGCCAGCTCCTCAGATATTTGAAGAGGAAGGAGAAATCTGAATTTTATTTTAAAAAATTTCCAAACTCTTTAAATGTTATCAAGTAATTAACAAATTTTTAGGACACGAGTGCATATGCACACATATGCACCCTGAAGACTGCATTGGCCCCCAGGATGCAGTTTATCGTCTTTGGTTTAAGCATCAAAGCTCCTGTATTTGAAGATCTTTTGAGGCTCAGCTTATTCACTTTTAGTTTAGACACAATCATAACAAACTTTCTCAGATCTAAGCAGATAAGAAATCACAGATTAGAAGAGGAATATAGAACTGGTAGATTGGGCACCCTTTTGTCAGCAATAAGTGATAGACTCAGAGTGAAGTAGGTTTGAGAAAAACTCCAAAAGTTTCCATTAAAAACTAAAACTAGAGCTACCAAATGATCCAGCAATCCCACTCCTAGGCATATATCCAGAAAAGATGAAAACTTGAATTTGAAAAGATATATGCACCCCAATGTTCACAGCAGCACTATTTACAATAGCCAAGACATGGAAACTACCCAAGTACCCATCAACATACACACACACACACACACACACACACACACACACACACACACACACACACTAGAATATTACTCAGCCATAAAAAAGGATGAACCATTGCCATTTGCAGCAACATAAATGGACTTAGAGAATAGCATACTAAGTGAAGTAAGTCAGACAAAGACAAATATGATATCACTTATATGTGGAATCTAAAAATTACTACAAATGAATCTATATACAAAACAGAAACAGACTCACAGACATAGAAAACAAACTTATGGTTACCAAAGGGGAAAGGGGGGAGATAAATTAGGAGTATGGGACTAACAGATACAGACTACTATATATAAAATAAACAACAAGGATTTACTGTATAGCACAGGGAACTATATTCAATACCTTGTAATAACCTATAATGAAAAATAATCTAAAAATAAAATTATATATATATATATACACACACACACACACACACACATTTAACTGAGTCACATTGCTGTATACCTGAAACTAACGTAATACTGGAAATCAACTATACTTCAATTAAAAAAAAAAAAGACAAGAAAAACTCCAAAAACAGTGCAAGATCATTCAATTAAAGAATGACTGGCATTTGTACAGCCCCATGACCATTTTATTACTATAGAGCAATACCTCTAGTATTTAAAATTATCAAATAAGTTAATGAAAGGGCTTGAAAACCGTGAAGGCCAACCCAGTGCTTTGGAGTTGAAAACAAGCAGAGTACGAACATTCAGTGAAATATAAATTTGTTAATATATTCTTGTACATACATTTTGCATAGTCTATTTAAAAAGGAATTTCTGAAATACGTTTATGCAAATAGTTGGGTTTTTTTTTTTTTTATTAACCATTTTGTGCACAAAAGGGCAGCCTTTAAATTATCTAGGAAACTCACAATTCGACAAAACTTTTTCTGAAAAAAATGTTAGGCCAATATGTCTACCACATGCTTCTACATCAGACGTCAGTGCTTTTTCTGTAAAGGGCCAGGTAGTAAATATTTTAGGCTTGAGAGCCCTTTGGTTTCTGAGGCAACCACTCAACTCTATGACTGTGTTCTGAAGGTTCTGAAAGTAGCCATAACCTTATGAGGTTGTGTCCTGCTAAAACTTTATTCATGGACACTGATATCTCAATTTCTTATTATTTTCATGTCATAAAATAATTTTTTTAATTTCTTTTACAACCATTTAAAAATGTAAAATCATTCTTAGCTTGTGGCCAGTACAAAAATAGGCCAGATTTAGCCCCCAGGCTGTATGTCACTGGCTGATTTCTTTTCTAGATAATAATCAAGTTTCTCCAGGCCTAAATTTTGTAATATCAGAGTCTCTGCAATCACTTTCCCGAGGAAGAAATGTGAAATGAGGGGAAATGGTAATGTCGGTCAACCTTGTACCTGCATGAAGCCCTCTGCATACCCCACTGGGGTTATAGTGCAGAGCTCTGGGCTATAAGCCTCTGTTTCCCTTTTCTGTAAAACAAATATATTAGGAACACTGATCTCATAGTGTTCCAAAGAGATTTAAATAGATTAGTACATAAAAAGAGCTTAGAGCAATGCCTTGCACAGAAGGCGTACTCAACAAAACTTACAGAATCTCTCTCTGTTGCCAAACTTGGTTCATATAGAAACTGAAGCACCCACCCACCTTCCTAGGTACCTTTAGTGAAGCAGAACAGTAGTGCTTGACGGGTCATTCTTCACCTAAAAGACCCCAAAGTACAGGTGGGAGCCATCAAGGCAGCGCCAGCCCCCTCAGCCCTCTCCCTACACCCCAGAGTAAGGGGACTGCCCTTCATTCCCAGCTGCAGCCTCTTGAACCTGTTCTTCCGAGACCCAGCGAGCTGGTGCGCCCTGCAAAAAGGTTGTGATAGAGCATGCTGGCGAAGACCAAGGCTTTGGAACAGGGTTTAAATTGGGCTCTGCTGTTTACTATGTGACTTTAAGAAAGTTTCTTGGGATCACTGGGCCTTAGTGTCCCAATTTTTTAAAAAGCGTCATAGACAGTCTATGAAAGTAAATCTGGCTAAGAAGCCTTCTGTATTTTACCATACTATTCCGCGTACCGCCACCCCAGCTTAACCTCATTCTTCCAAGATCACACTGCTTTTTCCTACGTCCCTAGCAGCCTCCTTTGGGTAGCAAATTTCTTTCCCTCCTGTGGTTAATTGCCCAGATTTAATTCCAGTTTTCCAAGCAAAAGCAAAAACAAAAGAAAAAAACAAACACACACGAATTTTACCTTTGGCTATATTCTGTCAAATCTCAAGGGACAGAATTGGTGACTCTTTGTCTTTCTACACAACTTTTCTGTTTCCAACTGTGTGCTCTGAGAAACAAGATGGCAAATTCTTAAGGAGAAGACCTTGCATGTCCCACATCTTTCCAAATCTGGGATATTCTTCTGGTACCCTTCTCACACAAAGTACTGCCAAACTCCTCCACCCCCATAATTTTGAACGTTGAAGTTGCAAGGAGATATTTCTGCTGAGAGACAATATTTTATCATTCAGCTGCTACCAGAGATCTGTATTTTGAAGATACTCAAAGAAAACAAAAAGTCTTAAAATAGAGATAGGCAGTGGTTTCCTCCAACAAATAATTTTAATAGCCCTATTAAATCCTTGACTTGTTTTCAGTTTATTCAGTCCACTATCATACTGGCTTCCTTCCCATAGAACCTGTCATTTACTTGAGTTTAGACAGTTTGTTAGGGCAGAGTGCTTGGATAAATCCCCCAAAGCAGATATTTCTTCTGCTTTCCTAGAAATTAAACCTGGAAAAAATTTGCCTCCAAGGTATGTTCTGTGTTCGTACTGAACTGAAGAAAATCTTTGCATTTGATTCTCCCACTGGTTAAAGTGGTTTTTAGATTCAAATGTTATATTTACCAATCCATCCCTTTCAATGACATCCTTAAACTTGATCCTTTCCCTTCAAAAATAATGGGAAAATTATTATAAATAGGGTAGGCTCAGTCCTGGTCTGCTTTGGTTAGGGCTCTCAGGTCTGATAGTGTAGTTTTGATTACTACCTTTCAGTGTGTCTTAAATGTGTTGTAACCTACATAACGGAGTAGTTTCGGTTATCTTTTTTTTTTCCTTCTTCCAGCAAATAATCAGTGCTGTTCTGCGAGATGCCTTGGGCGTTGGAAAGATGAGCAGAAATGCGTAGGGCAGTACTTAGGGTGACCAACTGTCCAGTTTGCCCGGGACTGAGGGATTTTCCAGGACATGGGGTTTTTTTAGTGCTAAAACTGAGAAAGTCCTGGGCAAACCAGGATGGACTGGTTATCCTAGATACCATCGGTCCGAAGCCCTCCCTCCCTGCTGAAAGATATACCAACTAGAGGATGTTCAATAACTGATCAGTATGGAAGGAGAGGAAATGCTGAAACCATTGATCTGGGTGAAAGGTGCATGCAGGTCATAAAAAGTCTGCAAACTGTAGTGCAGAAAAACTCTACGTGACCCTTCCAAACATACCCCTGAACCACTGAGGCATGCGGACGAAATGATGTACGTTTGTGGGGTAACTTTATAGTGAACCTAAAAGAATACACTTAAACCATTCTAACTACACAGATGTTCCCCGGTGGTTATAAGAATGTGTTAGTAGCGACCTATACAATGAAGGGAGAACCTAAAAGGAAAATAACTGTTATTACAGCGTTAACTATATCTAAAATCCCCTCCCTCCACCCCACATATGACTTGGCACATCTTCTTTCTGTAAAGAAGGAATTAATAGAAAAATATGTGGTCTTATGAACAGAAATGCTTTTATTAACATTTATAATAAATGGGCAATGAAGCCAGCAGATGTTAACTCATTTTACGGAACAGTGTAGTCAACTAGCCATTTGATGTCTCTGACTGTCAATTTCCATATTTGTACAACTTTAGGAACTAAAGATGTTCCCTAAGGCTCCTTTCAGCTCTAAACGTGATACTTCTAGATTCTGCACAGAAATAAAGAGGAGGCTATTTTCACAGGAAAACTGCGTTAGGGAGTTTTGCTTAGATTAAGTGCAGGAGAAAGTTGAAAATGTGATGGCACAACTGACCAGAGAGAAACCAGGAAGGCTTTCTTGGAAGTGGGGTGGGGAGCAGTTAGTCTAGACAGACCAAAGTCCCGAGGGAGGAGAAACCCAACGGGGAAGGGTTCAGCCTCTCCAGGAGACCGCCCGACACCTAGCGGGGACTTCAGGGTCTGGGGTGGGCAGTTTTCATAAGGGACATGGGAGGTCATTTGGAGTCCTAGGCAGGAGGGCCTTTTTTCTGTAGAACCCCAAGGAGCTCAAAGAAGTAGCTCCAACTTGAACTGAGGGCAGAATTACAGATTTTCAATGAAGGAGGAATTATGTGAGGATTGGGGCTAGGGAAAGGGGTGCCTAAAGAGGAAATATCTAGAAGAGGGGGCTGATCATGGCAGGAAGCTAACTCCTTTAGGATGATCTTAGTATCTTCAGCTTGCTTAGGAAAGATTGCAGTTTTAACCTCTGATATTTTCACAGTTAAGTTCTGATCTTTTAAATCTGGCTGAAGAGAAAGATTATGGGGGAATGAATAGCATGGAAGTAAGTACAGAGCTCAAGGGTAAAGGCTTTGAAAGTACAACCTCCAATCATCCATTCTCTGAAAACATGGCATTAAAGTGGATACAAAGTCAATATATTTGGAAAGAAAGGACAGTCTCTTCAATAAATGGTGTTGGGAAAACTGGACAGCCACATGCAAAAGAATGAACCTGGACCCCTATCTTACCCCATATACAAAAAAATAACTCAAAAAGGATTAAAGACTTGAACGTGAGACTTTTTTTTTTTTCCTGGCTGTGCCATGCAGTTTGTGGGATCTTACTTCCCCGACCAGGGACTGAACCCGGGCCCTCGGCAGTGAAAGCATGGAGTCCTAACCACTGGACCGCCAGGGAATTCCCGAACATGAGACTTGAAACCATAGAACTCCTAGAAAGAAACGTAAGGGGGTAAGCTCCTTGACATTGGTCTTGGTGATGACTTTTTGGATCTGATACCAAAAGCACAAGCAACAAAAACCAAAATAGGGTTTCCCTGGTGGCGCAGTGGTTGAGAATCCGCCTGCCGACGCAGGGGACACGGGTTCAAGCCCTGGTCCGGGAAGATCCCACAGGCCGCGGAGCAACTAAGCCCGTGCGCCACAACTACCGAGCCTGCGCTCTAGTGCCCGCGAGCCACAACTACTGAAGTCCACACGCCTAGAGCCTGTGCTCCGCAACAAGAGAAGCCACCGCAATGAGAAGCCCGCGCACAGCAGCCAAGAGTAGCCCCCGTTCGCCGCAACTAGAGAAAGCCTGTGTGCAGCAATGAAGACCCAACGCAGCCAATAAATAAATAAATTTAAAAAATTTAAAAAACAAAAAAGCAAAAACAAGTGGGACTACATTGAACTAAAAACCTTCTGCGCAGCAAAGGAAACCATCAACGAAATGAAAAGACAGCCTAAGGATGGGAGAAAATATTTGAAAATCATATATCCGATAAGAGGTTAGTACCAAACATACATTAAAAAACTCCAAAAAAAAAAAAAAAAAATCTAAAAATCTTGGGCTTCCCCGGTGGCGCAGTGGTTGCGCGTCCGCCTGCCGATGCAGGGGAACCGGGTTCGCGCCCCGGTCTGGGAGGATCCCACGTGCCGCGGAGCGGCTGGGCCCGTGAGCCATGGCCGCTGGGCCTGCGCGTCCGGAGCCTGTGCTCCGCAACGGGAGAGGCCACAACGGTGAGAGGCACGCGTACAGCAAAAAAAAAAAAAAAAAAAAAAAAAAAACAACTCATACAACTGAATAGCAAAAAACCAAACAATCCAATTTAAAAATGGGCAGAGGAACTGAATAGACATTTTTCCAAAGAAGATACACAAATGTCCAACTGATACGTGAAAAGGTGCTCAACATCGCTAATGCTCAGGGAAATGCAAATTAAAACCGTAATGAGATATCACCTCACACCTGTTAGAAGGCCTCTTATCAAAAAGACAAGAAATAACAAGTGTCAGTGAGGGTGTGGAGAAAAGGGACCCCTCGTGCACTGTTGGTGGGGATGTAAATTGGTGAAGCCACCGTGGAAAACAGTGTGGAGGGTCCTCAAAAAATTAGAAGCAGAACTACCACATGATCCATCAATTCCACTTCTGGGAATTTATCCGAAGGAACTGAAAACACACACACACACACGCACACATATTCAGCCATAAAAAAGGAGGGAAATCTTGCCATTTATGACAACATGGATGGACCTCAAGGGCATTAAGTGAAATAAGTCAGACAGAGAAAGATAAATATGGTATGATCTCACTCACATGTGAATCTAAAACAACAAAAAACTCCCATAGATACAGAGAACAGATTGATGGTTGCCAGAGGCGGAGGTGGGTTAGGCAAAATGGAGGAAGGGGGTCAAAAGGTACAGACCTCCAGTTATGAAATAACTAAGTCATAGGGATGCAACGTACAGCATGGTGACTGCAGTTAATAATACATTATTGTATCTTTGAAAGTTGCTAAGAGAGTAGATCTTAACAGTTCTCATCACAAGGAAAAGAAAATTGCAACCGTGCGTGGCAATGGATGCCAGCTAGACCTACTGTGGTAACCATTTCACAGGATATACAAACATTAACTCATTGTGTTGTACACCTGAAACTGATATACTATTTTGTCTTAATTATATCTCAGTTTTCAAAAAAGGTAAACATATTTGGGAAAAAAACTTCTTCTACTCATGGCTTTGTCCAAAAGCATGTCAAGAAAGAATGTCACGTACTATTCAGATCAGAGAATGAAAGACAGGCGTTGAGAAACCCACATTAAGAACTGGTTGGGCTTCCCTGGTGGCGCAGTGGTTGAGAATCCGCCTGCCGATGCAGGGGACACAGGTTCGTGCCCCGGTCCGGGAGGATCCCACATGCCGCGGAGTGGCTGGGCCCGTGAGCCATGGCCACTGAGCCTGCGCGTCCGGAGCCTGTGCTCCGCAACGGGAGAGGCCACAACAGTGAGAGGCCCGCATACCGGAAAAAAAAAAAAAAAAGAACTGGTTAGTTAGGTCAAGAAAATTTAATTTTGGGGACTTCCTTGGTGGCGCAGCGGTTAAGAATCCTCCTGCCAATGCAGGGGACATGGGTTCGAGCCCTGGCCGGGAAGATCCCACATGCCGCGGAGCAACTAAGCCCGTGCACCACAACTACTGAGCCCGCGTGCCACAACTACTGAGCCCACGAGCCAAACCTACTGATCCTGCAAGCCACAACTACTGAGCCCGCGTGCCACAAATACTGAAGCCCATGTGCCTAGAGCCCGTGCTCTGCAACAAGAGAAGCCACCGCAATGAGAAGCCCTCGCACCGCAACGAAGAGCAGCCCCTGCTCGCGGCAACTAGAGAAAGCCCACACGCAGCAATGATGACCCAACGCAGCCAAAATATAAAAAAAAAGAAAATTTAATTTTCTTTTCCTCTCTTAGGAACTATCAGTGTTAATATGGGCTGCAGCATGTAATTTTTGAACTGGGCTCATCACACTGTATTGTATTTTTATGATCTACATGAAAAGAATCTGAATGGAAGTAAAACCTACCTGCAAAAACTGCATGGCCTTGGGTCTGCATTAAATGGTATAATCCATGTTCATGTAAAAAAATGGCTCTCAGAATGTTTGCTTTCTTTACCTTAAGTTCAGTCAGCATTGCTTTCATATCATTCTTGATCTAAATAAAGTCAAGCAACCAGTAATGATGTAATGATGAAAATACAAGTAATGAATAAGAAAAAAAAGAGAAAAGTAATTGATATAACTGCTGCTTAGTGGGTTCCTTTTTTTTTCCTTTTTTTTTGGCCCCACAGCGCAGGAAATTCCCTATAACTGTTGCTTTAGATGTAGCTTTCTAAGACTGCAAATTGCCCACTCCAAGACCCAGAAAAAAATCACTAAAAATCTTAGCAGGGTCATTTGCTTCATCAAATGATGGGTTACTGCCATCAGAGCAGCAGCCCTGTAAAAACCCAGATCTGGTCTTTAAAATAGGGTCCTCTGATATTAGGCTGTTATTTTTACTTCTTTGGTGCAGAGTTAGGTGCCCATTGGTTAAGCTCTCAGATGGTGGGCCTTGGCTTGAGCTGGTGCTGCCCCCAGGATGAATTTGGCATTGAGAAGCATTCCCAAGATGAGCAAGATGCTTTGGAAAAACAGAGAGAGAGAGAGAGAGAGAACAGCGCCATTGCTGTTGACTAGGGGCAGAAAGGACTTCAGGAAAATTCCCAGAAAAACTGAACATGCTGGAAGATGCTGTCTGAAGCTGACCTATTAAGATTTGGCAAAGGAATCTAGGCTGTGTGTGTGTGTGTGTGTGTGTGTGTGTGTGTGTGTGTGTGTGGTGGTGGTGAAGGGGGCAGTGGAGGGGGTGATTTGCAGCTGAGTTGGCAGCAGTGCTGAGGGGCATATTAAATGTTATTTCAGTTATTTCCAGTTCAATAAATATTTATTCTTATCCCACTGGATGTGCCCTATGTAGAGCTGCCAAAAATGTAAAAGACCCTGAAGAGATAACAGTTGTCAGGGTGATATGATATCCACATTCATAATTATAGTTCAAAGAAGATTATAGAATGGCATAAAAGAGTTACAACTGGGACTTCCCTGGCGGTCCACCCAAAAGAAAAAAAGGAGTTACAACAAAGGTTTACAAAATGTACAATAGAGAAAAAAAAAAAATCAGGGAACACTCCCTAAATGACAAGGCATTGAATGCAGACCTATTCAGGCCATTATTTAAATAGGAGAAATAGAGGAGAAGACCCAAGGAAGGAGACTGACAAGAAAAAAAGTACCAAAGGCAGGAATACAAGGCGTGGTTTTTCTGGAGTGTTCCTTTCAGGGAAGGTAGCCGTGGGAATTGATTAATCAGTGATATTGATGTGATTTTCAACAGGGATATGCAACCATCCAACATCCAACGTGCCACGTTGAGATGTTTGTATTGAATAATTCAATAAGCTATTGAAAAACGTCACTGAAGCTTTTGGAATTGAGAAGTTATTCTTAGAAGAAAAATATGTCGAGGGTTAGAATGTTTCGAAGAGGGCGACTTGGGCCAGAGAGACCACATGGATGGGTCTAACAATCTACTTGAGAGACTGGCAGGATGGCCTGGAGTTAGAGCAGTAAGGACGGAACCGATCGGTGATACTCCCTGGAAACCTATCACACACACAATGTACAGAATGTGCTGATTAGGTGTGGGGGGCTGGAAGAGGAGACGTCGGCTGACATGGAGGACAGCAGTGCCTGTCCCAAAGGTTCTGGAGAAGGGGGTTCTGGGGAGGAGGGCAATGGAAGTGAGGGCACCTGAGCAGGTGCCAGTGGGACCCTCAGGAAGAGATGCCCAAAGACCTGGGAGGAGCGCAGAGAGGGCCTGGGAGCACGATGCAGGGTCATGATTCATCAGGACAGGAATGGTGATGAGCCTGCAGGCCAGTGAGATCACCAAGGGAGAGAGAACAGCAAGAGCCAAAAAGCAAACTGGGGAAAAGACTCACAGGGGTTGTTTACTGAAAACTTCACTCTCCCTAGCTCTGCATTTCACTGAGAATAGTGGCTCTAAAATCAGCTATTACCCAAGTCTCAATTCAGTAGTTGGTAACCAAGAAATGAAAAGCACAGAATCCATTTAAATATAATTTTCCAAAGAGGGATTATAAAAGCATTGCCCTTTAACACTTTCAGCAACACATGATAGCTTTTTCTTAATGTTGAAATTATTGCTCAAAGTTCTGTGACAAAGTATTGTCCAAAGACTGCTGGCGTCAGATAATCATCTCTTCGTGGCACTTTTACCCTATCTGCCTTTTCTGAGTACAAACAACTTTTAGAAAAGAGTGATTCTAGGGACTTGCCTGGTGGCACAGTGGTTAAGAATCTGCCTGCCAATGCAGGGGACACAGATTTGAGCCCTGGTTCAGGAAGATCCTACATGCTGCGGAGAAACTAAGCCCGCGCGCCACAACCACTGAGCCTGCTCTCTAGAGCCCGCGAGCCACAACTACTGAAGCCCGTGCGCCTAGAGCCCGTGCTCCACAACAAGAGAAGCCACCGCAATGAGAAGCCTGCGCACTGCAACGAAGAACAGCCCCCATTCACCGCAACTAGAGAAAGCCCATGTCAAGCAACGAAGACCCAACGCAGCCAAAAATAAATAAATAAATTTATTTTATAAAAAAAAAAGATTGATTCTATACATTGCATTGAGGATGGGGGCAGAACACTAGATGAGAAATAGGATGATCTGAATTTGTGCCCATACTTTGCCAATTACTAGCCAATCAATAAATCCAACAAACATTTAGAGAAGGTATACATCCTACTGGGAGATTAGGTCACAAAGTCAATATGTACAGGGAAGACAGCATACAGTCAAAATTCCTCTGGAGAGGGCTTCCCTGGTGGCGCAGTGGTTGAGAGTCCGCCTGCCGATGCAGGGGATGCGGGTTCGTGCCCCGGTCCGGGAGGATCCCACGTGCCGCGGAGCGGCTGGGCCCGTGAGCCGTGGCCGCTGAGCCTGCGCGTCCGGAGCCTGTGCTCCGCAACGGGAGAGGCCACAACAGTGAGGGGCCCGC
>NC_041231.1:100957551-100961433 GCF_002837175.3 Physeter macrocephalus
GCCACGGGGGAGGCCCCAACGGGGAGGGGCCCGGGTACCGCAAAAAAAAAAAAAAAAAAAAAAAAAAAAGGATTTCTCTGGAGAAATCCTTTGGGAATATACCACGTTCAGATGACACAGAGTCTCTCCATAATTCCAATGCTGACAATTTTCCTTTTAATCTTGGTCCAGATGGTGGTTTCTTCTTACGAGCACCAGACGAAGATGTAAATTTGAGCTGAGGGGCCAGGTCATGAGATGCACACTGTATTGTGTGTGTGTGTGTGAGAGAGAGAGAATACAGTTGAGTTTGTGCAAGTGGGATGACACCAAGGAGCCAGGGCTCCATTGCTCGTGTGCCAGGCATGGTGCTAGGAATGGGGAAGAAGAGATCAGCAGGTGCTGGTGCTATACCCCTGCAGGTCAGTTTAGAAGGCCACCAGGGGCACAAACACAGCATTCCAAGACTAACAGTAGTACAATGTGATACAGGGGGACGGAGTCCACAGGAGCGAGAGTTAGGAAAGGCTCTTTAGAGAATATGACTCTAAGCTGAATCTTCAAAGAAATGCACATGCCAATCAGAGGAGGGAGAGGGAGGAAGAGCGTTCTAGAGCATTCTGGAGGGGACCTGGTATGAGTCGAGGCAGGGAGGCTGAAAGTGGCACGTTTGAGACCCATGAGTTGTCTGGTACAGCTGGCGTGCAGTATGGGGTGGGGGGCGGAGCATAGGGCGAGAAGGCGCTGCAGAGGTCAAGGGGCCACACGGCAATGAGCTCCCTTCCAGCAAAGGCGCTAGGATGTGAGGCTGTACGTGACAAGGATGCACAGGAGGTTTCTAAGAAGGAGGGAGACGTGATCATGAGACTGACGTGTATTTTTATCGAGGTCATTCTGTCACTATGGAGGATGGATTAAAGCAGGCTGAGAATGGAGTCAGGGAGTCATTAGAAAGAAATTAGGCTACTGTAGGAGAGAGAGGAAGAGAGAGAGGGACGGCGGCACCAGCCATGGAAAGGAGGCCAACAGCCAGATCCCATTCGCTAACCGTTTACCCTGTACCTGGCAGGAGCCGAGCCCTTGCTCACATCCCCTGGCGTCTTCTGCCCACAACCCCATGACCCGGGTGCTGCCAGGTCAAGGCCCTGTGACCGTCACACGAGGGCCTCACCCACGTCATGCCAGGCCCAGCCCTCACCCCTGCCCCCTTGGCTGCTTTTCTGGCTCCTGAACACATGGAGCCCTTGCTCACCTCAGGGCCTTTGCAATAGCTATCCCACTGCCTGGAACCTCCTTCTTGTTCCGATGGCTTGTTCTCATTTTGGAGGTGCAGTTCATGTGCTACTTTCACTAAGAAGTAGGTCCCTTCCTGTGTCAGCCTGTTTGTTTCCTTCATAGCACTTAGAATCTCTACTTATCTGTCTACTTTTTATTGCCTGTCTCCTCCTTCTAGAATATTCCATGAGAGTAGGGGCCTTATTTGTCTTATTCACTATTATATACTTTTTCACTATTATTTCTCAGTACCCAGCACAGTGTCTAAGTGCTCAATAAATATTTATTGGGGTAGGGGGAGGGATAAATTAGGAGTCTGAGATTAACATAGACACACTACTATATATAAAATAGATAACCAACAAGGACCTACTGTATAGCCCAGGGAACTATACTCAATATTTTGTAATAACATATAAGGGAAAATAATCTGAAAAAGAATATGTATAGATATATAGTCATATATATACATATATATGTATATATATATCTGAATCATTGTAAATCAACTATATTTCAATAAAAAATAAAATTTGTTGAATGAATATCCATTTTACAGATGAAGAAAATAATAATAATAACAGTAAGAACAATAAAAACTAACATTCAAAATATGTGCTGGGCACTGGTCAAACTCATCTAAGCCTCACAGATTTGATGTAAATATCATTATTTCTCCCATTTTATAGATGAAGAAACGGAGGCTCCCACATTTAGGTAACTTGTCCAAAGTCACAAAGCTTGTAAATGGCAGAGCAGAGATTCAAATTCAGGCAGTCTGGCTCCAGGGTCCAGCTTCCAACATCTATGCTACACGGCTACTCTGAGACTGGGCTTTCCAGTTGTCGGGTCACAAGGCTGGCGATGGAGGAGCTAGGATTCCAACCCGGATCTCTCGACTCTGGAAACCAAGCTCCAGGGCTGGGGGTGGTGAGAACTGAGGAGAGAGAAGCCGGCCGGCAGGTCTAAGCTAACAGAGGGCGGCGTTGATTGAGGGGCACACAGAGGTGAGCATGGGTTGCGTTCTGAGCGTGTAGAATTCCAGGTGCCCGCTGCACGCACTCTCTCCTTTACTGTGCTTCCGGCTTTTGGAGCAGGACACGTCACTCAGCTCCTCTGATCCCATCCTCACACTTGTTAAGATGTGAATTTAGATACCCACCCAACAGGATTCTTGCAACGACGATTAAACTGAGATAATGCAGACCCACGGGCAGATGTTCAGTAAACATTACTCTCCTGATCTTTTCTGCACCTTCGGCTCGCAGGGAAAAGCCAACATTTTCAGGAAAATGGGCTAAGTATCCAGATGACATAAGGAACAAGAGAGAAAATTCCTGGGTGGGTCCAATTATATAATCATTCCCCAAGCTTAATGAGACTTAGAATTAGCGAGACTTAGAATTAGCTAAGTTTCATCTTCTGAACACTTGCTGTTATTGCAATAATCAAATGAAGAATTCATAAAACTAGGTTCAATTTAATCTAAGCTTACCACATAAATCTTACCTCTACTTCCCCCTACTGCCCCCTAGATGTTTCTTTTCATTCTTTTTTTTTTTTCTTTTTTTTTTTTGGCTGCGCTGCGCGGCTTGCGGGATCTCAGTTCTCTGAACAGGGATCGAACCTGGGCCCCGGCAGTGAAAGTGCCGAGTCCTAACCACTGGACGGTCAGGGAATTCCCTCTTTTCATTCTTATTTCTTGCTAGGTATATGCAATATTTGTCTTTGGACAAGCCACTTATTTTAATCTTAAATTTCTCCTCTGCAAAATGGGAACAGCAGTCCTCCCCTTAATAGAATTCTTACAAGAATTAAAGGAGATAATGTGTTAGAAATTCCTTTGCAAACTAAGTACTAACCAAATACAATAATTATTATTAAAAAGAAATATAAAGATAAATTTGTATAAATTTATCAAATTTATATTAAATAATTAAATTATTTATTGATATACTTATTTATATCTATAAATATAAATAAAATATAATTTTATTTAAAATGTTTTTATGACAGACTTCCCTGGTGGTGCAGTGGTTAAGAGTCCGCCTGCCGGGCTTCCCCGGTGGCGCAGTGGTTGAGAATCTGCCTGCCAATGCAGGGGACACGTGTTCGATCCCTGGTCTGGGAAGATCCCACATGTTGCGGAGCAACTAAGCTCGTGAACCACAACTACTGAGCCTGTGCTCTAGAGCCCATGAGCCACAACTACTGAGCCCGAGTGGCACAACTACTGAGCCCGCGTGCCTAGAGCCCGTGCTCCACAATGAGAAGCCACTGCAGTGAGAAGCCTGCGCACCGCAACGAAGAGTAGCCCCCGCTCGCCGCAGCTAGAGAAAGCCGGCGCACAGCAACGAAGACCCAGCACAGCCAAAAATAAAAGAAATAAATAAAAATAAAAAAAAATTAAAAAAAAGAGTACGCCTGCCAATGCAGGGGACACGGGTTCGATCCCTGGTCCAGGAAGATCCCACATGCCACGGAGCAACTAAGCCCGTGAACCACAACTACTGAGCCTGCGTTCTAGAGCCCGCGAGCCACAGCTACTGAGCCCGCGCACCTAGAGCCCGTGCTCCGCGACAAGAGAAGCCACTGCAATGAGAAGCCCGCACACCACAACGAAGAGTA
>NC_041231.1:100969183-100986337 GCF_002837175.3 Physeter macrocephalus
CCCGGTGGCGCAGTGGTTGAGAATCTGCCTGCCAATGCAGGGGACACGTGTTCGATCCCTGGTCTGGGAAGATCCCACATGTTGCGGAGCAACTAAGCTCGTGAACCACAACTACTGAGCCTGTGCTCTAGAGCCCATGAGCCACAACTACTGAGCCCGAGTGGCACAACTACTGAGCCCGCGTGCCTAGAGCCCGTGCTCCACAATGAGAAGCCACTGCAGTGAGAAGCCTGCGCACCGCAACGAAGAGTAGCCCCCGCTCGCCGCAGCTAGAGAAAGCCGGCGCACAGCAACGAAGACCCAGCACAGCCAAAAATAAAAGAAATAAATAAAAATAAAAAAAAATTAAAAAAAAGAGTACGCCTGCCAATGCAGGGGACACGGGTTCGATCCCTGGTCCAGGAAGATCCCACATGCCACGGAGCAACTAAGCCCGTGAACCACAACTACTGAGCCTGCGTTCTAGAGCCCGCGAGCCACAGCTACTGAGCCCGCGCACCTAGAGCCCGTGCTCCGCGACAAGAGAAGCCACTGCAATGAGAAGCCCGCACACCACAACGAAGAGTAGCCCCCGCTCGCCGCAACTAGAGAAAGCCCGCGCACAGCAATGAAGACGCAAAGCAGCCAAAAATAAATAAATTTATTTTAAAGAATAAATAAATTTATTTTAAAAAAATAAATAAATAAAATGTTTTTATGAGGGAAGAGAAGTATGCTTATTGAGATCATGCCTTTTCCACAATGGTACTTTCATTAGCCTTCTCCAAGGTATAATCGCCCAAGTGCTGAAAACTTTATACCTCATTAAATCTTGTCCTTCTCATCCAGGTGGAGATGCTCACTGAAACCCCCCTGCCTGCAGGACCCGGAACCACCTTGCAGTGGGCGCGTGCTTTTGCCTGGCAGGCATTACAGCCAAGAACCATCCTTCACCGTAGCTTGCCCTGAACTTTTAGCTCTAGGGTGAAAAAGTGACCCAAGAGAGGCCGGTCAGCATTCTTCCTGCCCCTGGTTTGTTTAGGGATAGGGATTTGACCCAAGCAGGGCCAATCTGACGACTTCCCTGAGCTGTTGCTGGAACCATGAGGAAAAAAACCTTTCTCTTCTCTCAGGAGTGCCGGCTGTGAGAAGCAAAGCAGTTGGAGCTACTTCTGAGCCTCTCTGACACCATGTGGTGGGGGGGCCAAACTGAATAAAGTCAACCCAGGGACAGGCAGACAGACAGACAGCTAGAGTGACCAGTTCAGACCAAACTGGGACTTCCCTGGCTTTAGCATGGAAGGTCCCATGCCCAAGACCCCCCCTCAGACCTGGGCACACACGGACGGTTGGTCACTTCACAGAGACAAAGAGTCCCGCATATAGCATTCCAAGCCTTGATCCAGCTTTACTTGGAGGCCCTCCTTGGGCACCTCAGTTCTAGGACCCAGTAAGTTCTGGGGTCTGTTTAAGCAACTTTGAGTTGTGTTTCTGTCACATGCAACTCAAAGAGTCATAACACGTGCCCAAAGAATGTCCACATATAAGGCACAAAGTTAAAAAAGCAAAAGAAATCAAAGTAGGAAACAAGCTACTTTTAGCATTGAAACAGGAGGAAATGTGATCATGTGGTCCTTTCTGAAGCTGAGGTAATTTATTTGACAAAGGGGCTCCGGAAAAAAGAAGAAGTATACGAAATGGAAAAAAGAAGAGGCAAATGAAAACATTCTTATGGAACAAAAACCTCATGGCATGAGAAAGGTCAGAGAAATGCACGAGCAAAACTTCAAAGAACAAGCTTAGGCAGTGGGGGGGAAAAAGTAGCTGAAGTCAAAGCATGGAGCAGTTTGGCCTTTTCATTAGAGACAGACCCACCGTAAAGTGGGACAAGAAGACAAGTGAGCCACGGAAGCGGGCTGTGAAAACACTGGACCAGCAGAGGCTTCTGCAGATGATCAACAATTCCACAAGACTTAAAGCAAAACGTCTCCGTGGTCGCCGGCACTCCGCCCTGGGGCAGGTAGGCCAAAGCAAATGCTATGGGCATAACCAGAAAACCTAGAGGAAATGAGCTTTTCTTAAGGTGACACACAGCAGTGATTACAAAGACTGGAGAAGTGAGAAAACCTCAGCGTGCACCGAATTCGTACAGCGTACATATGACAGAGCGTCATGCTACCCCTAACCCTAACCCTCAAGCGCTACTGGATGAGTGAGAGAAATCTGTGCTCCTGAAGGGTTTCCTTTGAGAATATGGCCAGAAGGGAGAAATCTAGACAATCCATCTGTACACAGCCACACAGGATGGAATGATAACCACCCTTTCTGGCCTTCCTTGAAGAAAGGATGTGAGACTGGGGCCCCCAAGGGACATGGCCCGGCACCATTTCTAATTCTAATGCAGTTTGGAAAAAATTTAAGTGTTGAAAACCAAGAGAGAAGTCATGAGACAGAAGTCAGAGAAAGACAACATGAAAAAAAAAAGAGTGTGAAGATATGTGATTTAGTCTTACCTCTATGAGTATACTTTCTACTGAGTCTCTATTTATTTATTTATTTGCCATGCAGCACGGCATGTGGGATCTCACTTCCCCAATCAGGGATCAAACCCGCACCTCCTGCGGTGGAAGCACGGAGTCCCATCCACTGGACCGCCAAGGAGTTCCTGAGTCTCACTAATTTTAAGCTATTCTCATTTTGTTGTCTGATATCATCTAGTAACAGGGTACTAATCCTGTTCTTGGTCTTAGTCCTCTTGTGGGTGTTTCAGGGAGCCTGATGTGATTGTGCAGGGTCTTTCTAACACAAACACTTTAATTTAGGATGTTTAGGATAGAAACAGAACGGAACTTTGAGGGAGGCAAGGAACGGCACCATCCGAACTTGCACATTTGCGAAAATGTTTACGCTGTATTTACCGAAGGACTTTTCCCCTTAAAACATGACACTGAAAACAGAAGATGTGACATGGTAAAAGGCTGTCTGGTAATAAAGAACCAGATTCACGCACCAAATCCTACATCACAAAGAACGCTCAAGTGGAAAACCACTGGAGGGACTGGAGCATGTGACTGAATTTTGCATCGCCTTTGAAGATGGGGAGATCCATCACTGGGGCTAGAGCACGTGATGGCTTGTTTTCTTTAAATCACTTGTAATTCAGGAAGGGCCCACCTACAAGCAGGATATCTTCCTGCTTGCTCCCTGAACCAGGATGCCATCTGGAATGTAAGAGAGGAAGGAGGCAAGACCCTAGGAAATGTCACGTTATCCTGAAAAACATCCCTTGCAGAATCAGACCACGGAGGTTCTCTTAGCGGAGCTCTCATCTCCCATTTCCTACAGGGGTAATGAAAGTCATTTGCCAAGGCTAAGGGGCAACAAGATTGATGGAGTCTAGACTCACCTCTATGAGTATACTTTCTATTGAGTCTCACTTTACTTATTTATTTATTTATTTATAAATAAAGGCATTTTGGCCTTTCTACAAATTCTCGACAGCTGCCTGCTAGGTGTTTATGTGGTTCTGGGTATTGTGTCCTCTTCAAAGAAAGGCATATGTAGGAACGAAAAGGATCTTGCCTCCTGGGGCCCTTAGTTTGTAGCTGGGGAGATTGGAGATTCCAAGAGGCTATTTATATGGGGTCTTACTGTCGCTGAGAGAGGGCAGAAGCCAGCGGGTCACCCTACAAACCTACAGCAAAAATGGTCTCGTCTCCCGCCTTGTCTATTTCACCAGGGCTGGAAAGGAGAAGGGGGTAAGGAAAAAAAAATGGGGGGGTAAGAGATTATTTTTCCTCGATTTTGTTAAATTGATTTGACATTGATAAGACTGACCATCCTTCTGCAAACCAAACAGACATTTAACACTAACGCAAACCCATGTTTTTCTTTTTTTAAGAAACGACAATTCAGGCTTTTGTGAAGTTACGAACTGCCTTCATTTTAGTACAATATCTATGGAACCACGAGGCTAGTATAAAATCTTTATAAATCCTAAGGGAATAGTGAAAATAGAAAGGGAATGAATATTTAAATATGAAAATCAGCCTCTAATTACCTAATGCTCACCGATTAGATGCCAATGATGGAAACGACAGATACAAGGTGAAAAGATGGCCATAGGAAAAGGGAGGTCAAGAAAGAGAGCTTGCACAGTTCGAGAGCAAGCCCTGTTCACCAGGCCAGTCACCCTGGGATTCAGAGACCAAACACGGTATTTTCCAGAGAACGCTGGCATGTTTATCACCCAGCAGGCCCCACCCTGCAGCCTGAGAGCACCTACCAGTGTTTCCAACTTGGCAACCCCCCAAAAACCAGAACAATGATTGCTTTTCTCTTGCTATAATAATGCTGTCGCGTTCATCAGAGATCCATTTTGTATTTTTCATTGAGTCCAAACCATGCTGTTTCCTTCAGAAGACACCCTATCATGTTTTATATAGTCTTTAAAGTAATTGATCTGGTCTGTTAGTACAGATAGAACTGTTTTGATGAGAAAGGAAGGAACTTCTCCTGGAATCTCCTTATTTATCTGAAGTTAATATATATATATTTTTAAAACTTTACACCTGTGATATAGTACATGCATGAGTCGAAATATTTCTCTGCTCACTGGGTCTTAGAGAGACAGCTGTGGTGACATAGTAAAGTCTCATGCTTTGCCACTCATTCATTCATTCTTTTTGTTTTTTTGCGGTACGCGGGCCTCTCACTGTCGTGGCCTCTCCCGTTGCGGAGCACAGGCTCCGGACGCGCAGGCTCAGCGGCCATGGCTCACGGGCCCAGCCGCTCTGCGGCACGTGGGATCCTCCCGGACCGGGGCACGAACCCGCGTGCCCTGCATCGGCAGGCGGACTCCCAACCACTACGCCACCAGGGAAGCCCATTCATTCATTTTTATTGAGCATGTGCTATGTGTTCTACGCATGGAGCAGTTAACAAGATAGAAAATGACCCAACTTCACGGCGCTAATACAGAGGAGGCCAAGAACATATCCATGCAAGTAAGTAGATAGGATATTCCACATGATAATAAACTCTTTGAAGGAAAAAGGTGGGGTGGTCAGCTCAGCTTCTCTGAGCTGATGACCTCTGGCTGATAAGAGGGAGCCTGTGAAGGTCTGGGGGTAGGCAGGGGAGTGGCCAAGGCAATGGCCCTGCAGCAAGTCTGACAAGTTTGGGGGAAAGAAAGAACACCAGTGGGGATGGAGAAGCATAATACCGATTGTGGTTAAAGATTTAATAAGATGAAGAATGCAAAAGAACACGATGAACTGCAAAGCAATACCACTAAAAGGTATTATTTGGCTTGGTTAGAATACTGTATTCTAAAGAACATCATTCTTCAGATGTTTAGAGTTTATAAAGAATGCAGGTGAAAACTATATATTTCAGTTTTCATCTTCTACTTCCAATAAAAAGGAGCTGGCTCTCGAAAAGCCCTTTCAAGTATGGCACGTTGCCTTCACGTCAAATAGGAAATCCCACATACCTGGAATCCTGTTGAGCGTCACCCAGAAATGTTCATCCGGACTGAAGGTGTCTTTGGACCACTGAAGCAAGTCAAGAGCCCGTGGGTCATGGAGAACAAAGTTGGTAAACTCTCTTGACAGGGCAACATAGGCAGAACCAAAGTAAATGGTGAGATTGTGGGGAGGAGGCGGTTTCAGGGCTGTGGTTCTTATCACATAGGAAAGCTCTTTGCCCAGGTGCTCTCGGTGGACATATTTAGTCCGTCCAATTGCGTGAGCTGGAGGCAGCACCCCTGGGGTGATGTTTTTCCCTCTAAATCCTTTCAGATACTGAACGATCTCCCTGTTGGTTTTCAGGGGGAAATCTTGCCCACAGGTGTTGATGGCGTACTTCCACGGAACCTCAGAGCCTGCAAGATCTTTGATGCAGTTCAGGTCAGCCTGGAGCCTGGAAATCCCACCGTAGACCACGGGTTCCATCTTGGAAGCCAGAAAAGCATTTGGGAAGCAGCTCAGTAATTGCTCCACTGCATCTTTAAATTCAACTGTCGCTTTCTCATCCACGTGAACACAGTAGATATTCTGAGGCATGTAAATGGCTCTGAAGAGCCTTACAAAGGTGTCGAAATTGTGATGGATGACCATGATATACGCCAAAGGAAATTCAGCTTCTTCTTTAGATAACGGCGCCGTGATGTAGTGGCTTTGAGTCAGGTATTCCTTGCAGGAAGACGTCTCATAGATCATGAGTTTGTTTCTCCAGAGGAAAGGTGTTTTGCCATTGATAAAGGATATGCAAACTTGACTCAGCATCAAAGTGTCCGAGTTATTTAGCCTCTGGAAGCCTTGCTCGCCCCCAAAATTGAACACATAGAACACGATAAAAATGATGACACAAGAGACAGAAACTATAAAGAGGTAACGCATCAATGAAGGCATGCCTCCAAGAGGAGATTTCAAAGACCGTCAAAATCTAAGTCCTCTCCCAAACTTACTTTTTTCTCTGAGTTCTTACTTTGGTGCATACTCCAGTAATTCGTGCCCTGAAGGAGACACTGTGAATTCATTCGGTTTCATCCCCGGGAATCCAGCGGCTGGCGCACGCCCCATGCTGACAGTAGCTACTGAGCCCGCCTCGTTCTCTGCCTTTCAAACCGCCTTTGTCTACATCCCGGTAGCAGGTTGCTTAAGCCCAGCCTTTTTCCCTCCCTCTGGCCCCCAGCTCCCAACGGCTGGCTGTTTCACTAAAACTCTGGTTTTAGTCTCCTTTCCCCTGCAGATTTAGTTTCTCAGATCTCTTTTCCTTCATTTCCGAAGGGCTTCCCCCCACCCTTGTTACTGTCATTCAGAGAATTAATTAATACAGTAAGAACGAAAGCTGAAATGATGCGTTCTGGCAGGTGCCGTTTCCTGCTAGTCATCCAAAGACTGCGGCACTCACCCCCGCCCCCCACCTCGTTGCTCATGGCAATGATCCGCAGCCTGGTCCCTCGACTCTTCGAGCACACTCCACGGGGTATAATGTTGCCTCCGTTCTCAAATATGCCGCTTTAGTGAAAAAATGACAAGTGACGAGATCGAAAATTTTAAAAAACCTCATCCACCGGGCTCTTTTGTAATGCTTGCTAGCCCCGCCCAACTCTTTTTCTTTTTCTTTTTTTGGCCCTACCGCGAGGCATGCGGGATCCTAGTTCCGGGACCGCGGATTGAACCCGAAGCCCCTGCAGTGGAAGCGCGGAGTCTTAAGCACTGGACCGCCACGGAAGTCCCCGGCACTCTCTTTGCTAAAACAAGAGCTTACCGGGGTTCCAGTCCTAGGGGATCTGAAAGTGCAAGGCTCTGGGTGCTGTGACTTTGAGATTACGTCGTGACAGCCCCGTGGTGCTTATCATAAGGATTGAAACGGAGCAGGACCCTGTGGGGTCCTCCCTGGTACAGATTCTTTCCGTGCTCCCCCCCCCCCCCCCCCCCCTCTCTTTTTTCGGAACCCGTGGTGCTTATCATAAGGATTGAAACGGAGCAGGACCCTGTGGGGTCCTCCCTGGTACAGATTCTTTCCGTGCTCCCCCCCCCCCGCCCCCCGTTTCTTGTTTGTAGGAAATAGGTTTCCTGCAGGCTCCTGGACGTTCCCTGAGCTCCAAAGGGCAGATTCAAACAGTTGCTAATCAGGGAAGGGAGGGGGATGCAGAAAACAAGGGAGGAGCGGCCTAGAAACAATACTGCAGCCTTGGGGCAGGGTCCTGGTTCCTCCTCAAGGGATACGCACAACAATATCTTTGAGTTCTTCTGCGGGAACTAAGGCCTCCACCCAGGTGGAGGATGGTAACTTCAGGCTGAGGGCAAGATCCCTGGAGCACCGCCCTGCTACCTCGCCGCCAGCCAATCTGAACAAAGTCACAAGCCCTGTAGCCCTTACCCCAAATTTTGCCCATTAAATACTCTCCCCAAAACCGTCGGGGTTTTAGAACACGAGCCACCCATCCTGTCTGTAATTGGCATCTTTACAATAAATGCTGCACTTTCCTTCACCACAACCCGGTGTCATTAGATTGGCCTTACTGCCCGCCGGCGAGCGGCCCTGCGTTTGATTTGGTAACAGGAGGTTGGGGTCCGATGAACAAATGCCAAGCTACATGCCCTGATTTAGATGAGACCTTAACACTTCACCGGAAAGCACTCGAATCCTGGCACAAATGATGTTCGGATAAGGGCACCTAGGGCGCATATGCAGGTTTTCACTACCTGGAGAAGATCGTCTAAAACTCAGAGAATTGCTTTATACCTGCCCGGTTAAGCCTGTCAAATCACCTAGGAAATGAATGTTGTTTTCCCCTATTTTGTAAATAGCAGCGTTTCGGCTGAAGAGCATGGAGCTCTTTAACTTACAAGGTTCTCATCTTCAACCTTTTATTTTTCCAACCAGCTTTTTTTTTAACACAGATCAGCATATTTTATTTATGATGGCTTCTAACATACCCATACAACTACTTCATGCCTTCCCGTTTCAACTCCCCTTTGAGGTGAACGTAACTCACTATCTGAGACTGAGCACCCCCCCATCCCCCCACCCCCCGCATGAAGAAAAAATGTCCTTTAATGCCCTTTCTCTCCTCCCTTTTGAAAAGTCTCTACCCTGCTATTAATGAAATTAATAGAACAATATGCTTATTCCTTGTTTTCAGCAGAGGTAGGAAAACCAACGCTAAGCCCCCTTGATTCAGGGCACCCTGCGCTTCAACTGAATGACACATCACCTCCTGAACCACAGTAGGTTTTCATTCTAGCTTTTATTGCTCCCATTTTTCATTATTCCAGCTTGTACATTATTTTTCTCTCTCCCTTACTAAATTCTCCTCATTCTCTAAGACCCATCACAGTTAAACTCTACATAGAACCCACCTTTGGCTTTTTATGCAAAGTGGAAAAAAGTAAATGGAGCCCTTATCTGGACAGAGCAGATCAATCTAATTCTTAGTGTTCCCATGGAGCAGAGCAAAGAGAATGACTCTGAAAATGACACGAAAATGATACGAAAACGAATGATAATGGAAAATTCAATCCCAAGCTTCTTTTTTCCCCAAATAATACCTTTAAATATCAGGTTATAGTCTATCCTATTTCAAGACAACAGAGAGTAATTTCAGTATCTAGTTTGGCAAAGACTTTTTGGCTCAGAGTGAATATTAAAATATTTTAAATATTTGCTGTTTGACAAAGTGTTCAGATACATGACAATGAGGCCAACAGAGTCTGTTTACATTATTATTTCCAACTGGCCAACAACAAAGGGGTTCAGATTTATACAGGCTTGGGCACTGACATTAATGATGTTACTATACTGAGAAATACAGACATTAGCCAAATTAGGAACTTTCATCCTATTGGTTTGGTATTCAGTCCGTTATTTAAAACAGCACTGTTTGAGTGCTGAAAATGTGGCTCTTTTTCCTGTCTGCCTTTTTGGCTGTCCTTGGGTATGGAAAAATGCCTACAGGAGAACTTTTTTAAAAACCACTTGTTGTAAGAGGGGAAGGCCATTACCTGTTCCCTTTCCTTCCTAATAGGCCATGTGACCTGCTTTTCCAGCACAGACACCAGGCATTTTTTTGCTGCTGAGACTGAACAGCTCAGCCTTCCCTACCTGCCCGTGACTGCAGGCCAGGACAAGACTGACGCCACCTTCGGCTCACTTTGGAAGCAGTTATTCCCGAACTAGACAATTAATCAGGCTAGACATGTTTACCCTCTCCGGGGCCGCCTTAAAAGCTTGCTCTTTCTTCCATTCAGAAGCCTTTATTGTTTTTTACATCATTTAATAATTTTTCCGGGAAACCTCCTACACTGATGGGGGGAATGTAAATTGGTGCAGCCACTGTGGAGAACAATATGCAAGTTTCTTAAAATACTAAAAATAGAGTTACCATATGATCTGTAACCCCACTCTTGGGCCGATATCTGGAAAAGACAAAACCTCTAATTTGAAAAGGTACATGTACCCCAGTGTTCATAGTAGCACTATTTACAATAGCCAAGACATACATGGAAGCAACCTAAATGTCCATTGACAGATGAATGGATAAAGAAGATGTGGTGTACACACACACACACACACACACACACACACACACACACACACACACACACACAGAGGAATATTACTGTGCCACAAAAAAGAATGAAATAATACCACTTGCAGCAATGTGGATGGACCTAGAGATTATCGTACTAAGTGAAGTAAGTCAGACAAAGACATATATCATATATCACTTATATGTGAAATCTAAAGAAAAAAGGATACAAATGAACTTATTTACAAAACAGAAATAGACTCACAGACAAAGAAAACAAACTTATGGTTATCAAAGGGGAAAGGAGGGGAGAGGGATAAATTAGGAGTTTGGGAATTAACATATACACACTAATATGTAGATAATCAACAAGGACCTACTGTACAGCACAAGGAACTATATTCAATATCTTGTAATAACCTATAATGGAAAAGAGTCTGAAAAAGAATAGATAAATATATGTTTAGTATAACTGAATCACTTTGCTGTACACATGAAACATTGTAAATCAACTATACTTCAACTTAAAAAAAAAGAAGTTTTCCAAGTATGACGCTATCTAGAGCACAGCTCCAAAACGAAGAGAGTATTCTTTTTGTGAAACACTGGAAGACTCGGAATCTCAGTGAAATGAAGAAATAATCAAAGGGGGAAAGGCAAGCCCCAGCACCCCTAGGCTTTTCTGTGGCAAGGGGCAAGGTAGCACTCGCCTGACTCTGGAAGACCTACAGAAGGATGCGTTGAGGAAGCAGCGTGTGAAGTTCGCTGCCTGCCAGGCTATGTCACACCCTTGAGGAAGGCAGCAGCTGGTCGTAAGGAAAATGTCGTAAAAGGCCTTGCATGTCGTGCTGAAAAACTTGGACTTCACCTTGTTGCCAAAGGACCACCACCTAAGATGTGAGGTCGAGGAGCTCCCGGGCAGCAAGTGCCACAACTGGAGGAACAAGAGCCAAATAAATCATGGTGGAAAGTACACGTCAGCCGGTAAATGCATAAGGCACATGTCAACGATAATAATAGTAGTAGTGTTACACGTAAGTAAAGCCTCTTAAACTCGGAGGTAAATGTGCTAGTTATGCCTCAGTTAACTACATTTCCTAGAAACAATTCGAAGGCTCTTACAGTCGAGGCTTTAGTCCTGTAGATATTCACAGGACATCAGACACTGCATTGTTTGAGTTTTTTCTTAAATAAAGAAATAAAGATAGGGGAAAGATCTAAAGTCCCAAGGTCACTAAGGAATGCATGGACTGGGAATTAGTAGAAAGTGTACTTTGTATGATTATTTTTCCACTCCTTCAAACTGGTAATGAGAAATACGTATGTTGCCTTATTTATGTCATTCATGTATTTTTAAATGTGTTGAATGAATGAATGAATGGAGTCCACATCCCCCATGGTTCCAGGTGCCCATGGATAAATGTTCTTTTAACTGGAATGGGGAACAGAGCAACGGGTATCTTTTTTTCTGACAAACAAAAACTCTGACCAGATTGACTGACCAGATAGATTAAATGACATTAAAAAAAACACAACTTTTAATCGAATTTCTGGAGGAAACCATACAAGATGTGCTTTGTCTTGTGTGTCATTAACGCCCACGATTACTAACAGGGCATGGTGCAAAAACGAGGAAGCCTGGGCTCTGGTCACTTTCCTTCCTTTAGCCGATTATGTGCTCTTAGGCCCCTACTCGCTTCCTCTTTATAAAGGATGTTCTCTCTGGTCCCTTCCAGCTTTTTAAAATGAGCTACAATTCTGTCTGTTGTCAGGTGAATCGCTAAGCAGCAGTGATGGAATCCAGGAAGTATGAGGTATGGCCCCTATCCTGTAGGAGCGTATACCTTCACTAGGATTCAAAATACATACAGCTGAAAAGATAACCAACAAAACAGGAAAGACTATGGCTCAGTTCCAAACAAGAGGATGTCCACCAAGTGTGACAGGAACTCAGAAAGGAGAAACAGTTCCCTTGGAGGCAGGGTGGTTAGAAAGGGCTTCCGGTGGTGAGACACAGACACCGAGAAGACATTCCAGTTGGAGAAATTACAAGAATGAGCAAGAACACAAAAGCAAGAAAGCCCAATGTGGGGAAATTTCCCAGGGAGGGTTGGAAATCTAGAACTCCTTTCACGTGGCAGCAGATAAAAACCTTCCAATCAGTGAACTACAGTCTCAAAGTACCGGGCATGTTTAGAGGGTGAGAGTAAGGACTTTTGCCCCCTGTCCCTCCCACAGCTCACCAGCTCAGCCAGGGCCTGGCACACGGTGTGTTCAGCGCTCGGGAATGGGTCCAGAATCATCTGGGCAATTTTTTTTTTTTTTTTTTTTTTTTTGGCAGTACGCGGGCCTCTCCCTGCTGTGGCCTCTCCCATTGAGGAGTACAGGCTCCGGACGTGCAGGCTCAGCGGCCATGGCTCACGGGCCCAGCCGCTCCGCGGCATGTGGGATCTTCCGGTACCGGGGCACGAACCCGCGTCCCCTGCATCGGCAGGCGGACTCTCAACCACTGCGCCACCAGGGAAGCCCCTATCTGGGCATGTGAAAGTGCAATTTTCAGCTATGGAAGAAGGAATGTTGACACCTATGTTTGCCCGCTTTTAATTTATATGTTAGAACAGCATAGGCTAGGAGAGCCATCCATGATTTTTTTCTTTTTTCTTTTTGGCCACACCATGCAGCATGTGGGGATCTTAGTTCCCTGACCAGGGATTGAACCCGTGCCCCTGCAGTGGAAGCGCAGAGTCCTAACCACTGGACTGCCAGGGAAGTCCCCATGATTTTTTTCTTTTAAGCCGATTTCTAGCTATCTGGAGGTGTGATTTTACGGTACAAATAGTGCTTTTTTCTCTCTTCCCCCTAGCACACGCCTGTACAAAGACCTAACTATAAATGTACCACATCAGCACTGAATTCTATTCATAATTCCTCACGCATCTTTCCTTGGTTTAATTGCATGTACTATTGCAAACTTCATTATACCTTCATTATTGTTCTGGGACTTGTTTTTCTGTTCTCAATTAACTGCTATCCTGGAGTTGAGAAAGAAACTGAGGAAACACAGGCTTGAGCAAAAGCTAGATTTATCATGTTACAATAGTGAAAAGGGCACCAAAAGGACTGGGTCTGATGAAGTTTTTGTTGACGTGGCATGGAGAGGCAAAGTTATATTGGCAGAAAAGGTTGGGTAAATGAGGTGAGATGGTATCATTTCTTGGTCTCACTGATGGCTGTTCTTTGGAAGGTCATTTTTGTGTGGTTTGCATTGTTACTGAAGCAGGTCAAATGACTCAGGGATTCATTCCTTAATTATAAAATATAGGGATTTATTTTTATTATTATTTATTTATTTATTTATTTGGTTGCAATGGGTCTTGGTTGCAGCACATGGGCTCCTCAGTTGTGGCATGCAAACTCTTAGTTGCGGCACGCATGTGGGATTGAACCTGGGTGCCCTGCATTGGGAGCGTGGAGTCTTATCCACTTTGCCACCAAAGAAGTCCCTAAAGGGATTTCTTTTTTTCACCTGGAACTAAGAGTATTTCACAAGAAAGTAAAGAAGGGTGATAATCTAATCCACTTTGGACAACCGGTTAAATTATTCGGTTCTGGGTGGCTAGATGGTTTGTAAATGAAGCCTTTTATTTATTTGTCTCTATCTATCTATCTATCTATCTACCTATCTACCTATCGATGATGATTATGATGCTAAAGAGAAGAAGAAGATATTTCCGAAGCACATCTTTCACTAAAACAACAGTTCTCCCATAATTGAGGAGTCCTCCAAGAGGGTTCACTGGGGAAAATCCACCTTCTCCTGGGACCCAGTCATTTTATTTTCTATCCGGTTCTTCTAATTAGCAACAGGAGAAGTTGCTGTCTAGATTACAGACGCAAAGCATGATTTCAAATTCTCATCTCAGAGGGGGGAAGAAGTTTAACACACAGAATTTTCAAGGCCTAGGCGGCAGGTCCAGATCATTTCATGGTAGTCTGAGCTGAAGTGATCTGCATCTGATTTTGATGGAGCAAAGGTGTCATGGAAACAATTCCTGCATGCTAAAGGATGCTAAGCAAATATTTGCAAAAGACAGTCTACACAAATCCCCAGAGGCAAATGTAAAAGCCTGCGCAGGTAGGAGGCAACCTTTTAGTAGCAGAAACGTAGCCATTAGTACTATGAACAGCCTGAAATTGGGGGGCTTAGAAAATGAACAATCAATCATCCCACAAAAGTCACAGCCAATTAACATTTCAGGATGAAATCTACCACTGAATTTACCTGTGGAAATTAATTACTTAACCTTGGAAGAACTGACTCATTGTTTCAGCAAAACACTTGTTTCCAAAAGCCAAACTGGTGTGCCTGTGACTTGAGGTTAAGGATAGTCTAGGTCAAAAGTTTGCGAAGTTCCGTTTGACATCTCATTACATGGAGGGGTTGTTAAAATACAGGTTACAGGGCCCCTGCCGCAAGACATCAGTTAGTTTTAGGTGGAATTTAATCATTTCCATTTCTAACAAAGTCTTGAGACGAAAAGTTTGAGAACCAACGGATCAGATGCCCAAATTCTATGATTTTTTTTTTTCCTCAATGACCCAAGCTGATCTGTTTCCCTAGGACTAAACAATATACTGTAAACAAAACAAAACAACCAATAGTTACTGTATAATTTGGAAATACTTAATAAACATGAATTCAAAGGGTGGATAATCTGATCCCTTGAATAAGATTTCCTATGGAAAGTTAAGTGGTATTTTTAGGAAGAATGACAGAAAATGGATATACAGAAAGGTGCTAGTTGCTGTTATTCAAATAAGAGAAACCCAAGCTGCAGGCCACCCTGCCCCGAATGCATTTTCTAATTTACTGTATACAGTGTGCACACCTCTGCATCATCCTAGTCTTTCACAAAATATAGATTAGGACTATTTACCGACAAACAGTGATGTTTTGAGTATCTAGCGTGCCATAAGCTGAAATGGAGGAGGGTGCAGGAGAAGGATACAAACTTTTTTTAAAAATGAGAAAAAGTCAGAAAATACCGTATATCGGTGCAGACACAGAGCAACCAGAACATGCGTGCGCTCCTGGTGGAAGCGTGAATTGGGACCGCTCTGGAAAACTGGCAGTATCTACTCAGGCTGAGCACACACCTATCCTGTCCCCCGGCAAGTCCATCTCCAGGTATTTGCATACACGTTTATCAAAGGACGCATAGCTCAACATTCACTGCAGCCGTGTTCATAATAGACCCAAATGCCCACCAACGGTTGTTATACAGCAGGGTTTCTCTACCTTTGCACTACTGGCATTTTGGGCTGAATATGCCTTGTTTGGGGTGGGGGGGCGTCCTGTGCACCATAGGATGTTTAGAAGCACCCCTGGCCTCTACTCACTAGATGCAGTAGCACCCCTTGCCCCCTCTCCCCAAGTTGTGACAACCAGTAATGTCTCCAGATATCGCCAAATGTTCCCTGGGGGGCAAAATCATCCCCCCTCCCCAACCGCACACACCTCCTTCTCTCTGCACAGCAACGAGAATGAATCAGTAGAACTGCCCGCAACAACCAAAAAGGGAATCTCACGAACATAACATTGAGCAAAAAAAGGCAGACAGAAAAAGTACATGCTGTATATTTCCATTCCTATAAAGGACAAAAACAGGTAAAAGTATCTATGCTGTCAGACATCAGGGTAGTGACTGGTTATTTCTGTGCCTTGATGCTGGTTGCATGGGTGCGTCTCGTTTGTGAAACTGCATCATTCTGAACCCTAATGATATGTGCACTTTCTGTGTTATATAATCTCACCAGAAATGAATGAATGAATGAACAAATAATGAGTCAAAGTCCTTCTCCCAGAAATATTCTTCCAGCGGAGTCTCCCAGGTGAATGGGGATCCGATGTCTTTCTGGAATAACTAGTATTTATGGTTATCACTTCTAATCAAAGACTCTGCAGGACCACATACCAGAGCCCACGTCACTTCTTCCCTAAGCAGACCAAGGCTGTTTCCACTCTGGCTCCTGACACCAGCCACCCGCAGCCATGACCCGACGACCTCTCCTTCCTACCAGTGGGCAATGCCCAGCAGAAAGGGAGTCAAGAGGAAACAGAACAGGACGTCAGAAGTGAATTAAAAAACCCTTTGTGCTCATCAGCACAAAAGTGAGTGCCAGCATTAAGGCACTTACAATCTACATTAGATAAGGATGAGACTTCCCGGACGGTCTAGCTGTTAGGACTCCACGCTTTCACTGCTGAGGGTGCAGGTTCAATCCCTGGTCGGGGATCTGAGATCCCATGAGCTGCACGGAGCGGCCAAAAAATATAGATATAGATATAGATTAGACAAGGATGGAGGGGGCACCTGCACGGACAAGCAGAATGTATGTTAAAACAGGGTACCGTGGGCTTCCCTGGTGGCGCAGTGGTTGAGAGTCCGCCTGCCGACGCAGGGGACGCGGGTTCGTGTCCCGGTCCGGGAGGATCCCACGTGCCGCGGAGCGGCTGGGCCCGTGAGCCGTGGCCGCTGAGCCTGCGCGTCCGGAGCCTGTGCTCCGCAACGGGAGAGGCCACAGCGGTGAGAGGCCCGCGTACCGCAAAAAAAAAAAAAAAAACAGGGTACCAAGAAGTGTGAATGACACAACTGGTAGCTGGTATCAGGGACTCTCACCCCTACTTGCTCAATGAGGAAATTCTGAGTCTCAACTCAGAAGAAGGTCACGGGTCTCCCAGTGACCTCCCAGCCCAGGGTCACTGTGCTAGCAGAGGCTAAGCCAGGACTCGAACGTGAGCAGCTTTGCTCCAGAGCTCGTGCTGTTTAGTCACTGTGCCATCCTGTGCCCTTCAGTCAGGTTCAGGGACGTCTGTCAGCACCCAGGTCTGCTTCATAGTCGAACCATGAGAAATAAGGAGAGCCGTTTTCACTTTCACTAAGACACGTGACTTTCTTTCTCCAGCATTCTTTTTCTTTCTCTCACATTCAGTCCATCAGCATGTGCTGAGAATGCACCTGGGCCTGAAGCACTATGAAATTTCTTTTCCTTTCCTTCCAGCTTCTTTATCGCTAAGAAAACCATCTGGACAAATCTTTTCCTTCGGTTCTTTTTTTTTTTTTTTTTTTTTT
>NC_041231.1:100986891-101015196 GCF_002837175.3 Physeter macrocephalus
GAACCCACGTCCCCTGCATCGGCAGGCGGACTCTCAACCACTGCGCCACCAGGGAAGCCCTCATATTGTAATTGACTTCCAAATTCCACCTTTCTAGCTCCCTCTTCAGGTGATCACATTTCTGCAGGTTTTGACCTGATCCAGGGGAATAACTGGCCCTGGGCCAAACTGGGTTTCTCAGGCCAGATCCTTGAACTGATAATAATTAACCAGGCACCTGGAAATAATCTCAAGGGACAGAGACCTTGTGAACCATCCTTATCTTTTTGCAGAGAACAATTCTCCAATTGTCATGTAGATTATCCTTTAACTGTTCACAACACCTCTGTGAAGTAGGCACAATTATTATCACCATTTTACAGAAGAGCAAGTGAGACTTAGAAAGGTCCAGCATATTACCCAACCTCAGGAAGTCAGGTAGCACTAGAGCCGAACTCTGAATTTATATATTTATATATTGAACTGCTTCCCAATAAAAACAGATTTATAAGGGTATAAAAATTCATTGCGAGCTCCTTCTCTTCCCAGGGGCCAAGGCTACAGTTGGTGGAGGTGGGACCAGCATGTCCCAGAGCCAGGACTTCAGCTAAGCGCTATGGGAAAGACTAGTTACATAGAGTGGGATGGAGAAAATAAGTGAATATACTGAGGTTAATGGGAGCCAGGTTCCTCACTGCTGCGGAAGGAAATGGAGAACAAAGGAATAAAGCCTTTGTTGTTGGATTGGAATTGGAGATCGTGTGAATTTGTGGATTTGGGTTTTTTTGGCCTCACCACGTGGTTTGCAGGATGTTAGTTCCCTGACCCGGGATTGAACCTGGACCATGGCAGTGAAAGGGCCGACTCCTAACCACTGGACCACCAGGGAATTCCCTATGGCTTTTAACATATAAATAGATAGATGGATAGATAGGCATGTGTGTGTGAAGGTATGAGATAATGTGTGAATGAGTTGGAGTATGTGTTTTATTTTTTTAATAAGGTATGACTGTTTATTTATTTATTTTTGGCTGTGCCACGGGCTTGCAGGATCTTAGTTCCCCAACCAGGGATCGAACCCATGGCCCCTGCAGTGGAAGCGTGGAGTCTTAACCTCTGGACGGCTAGGGAAGTTCCTGGAGTATGTGTTATAGAATGCACGTGTGTGAGTGTGCATGTGTGTGTCACATGTGTATATAGACGTTGTGTATACACGTACATATATAATTTTATTCTAGCTCTGACCCCTAAAAGGGCACAGAAGTCATAATACCCTTGCGTGGCCAGATCTTGGTTTCTAAATACCAATCTCTACTAAATAGAACCAGGGTTCTTTGGAGAAAATGGCTGACTCCAAAGCTGGGGCAGGTTAAGTACAAGATTAGCTTGGAAGGTCTCCTTGTCCCAGAAAGTAAGGAAGTGCTCGAAGAATGACGGGGGGTGTTGAAGAAGGGAAATTGAAAGGGCCCGTACTGGTCAAGACTGGAACACTCTGAATAGCAAAGTAAGTAAAATTAGTAATGGATTATAACCCATTGAATAAAATGGGAATCCATGTCCATGGGAATACAAATAAACAAACAAACACATGGAGAGAAGAGAAAGCTCGACATTATAGATGAAAGCCATCTAATCAGTATAGAAGCAGGAATTTGGCAACTGACAGAGTAATAGAGTCTGACAAGAACCATCAGTGGATTATATAACTGGGGTGTGAACGTTTGAAGAAGAGGATATCTACATAGTTTCAAAGTTTCTCCTGCAAAATATGTATCAGTTATTAGTAACCAATTCAAAAGACTTAGGAATTTACTTTAGAGATGAGACATTGGCAAGCACTATTTTAACCAAGGGTCAAAGTTAACATCACCACTATAGGGACTTCCCTGGTGGTCCAGTGGGTAAGACTGTGCTCCCAATGCAGGGGACCCGGGTTTGATCCCTGGTCGGGGAACTAGATCCCACATGCATGTCGCAACTAAGAAGTCCACATGGGGACTTCCCGGGTGGTGCAGTGGTTAAGAATCCGCCTGCCAATGCAGGGGACACGGGTTTGAGCCCTGGTCCGGGAAGATCCCACATGCTGCGGAGCAACTAAGCCCGTGCGCCACAACTACTGAAGCCTGCGCTCGCTCTGGAGCCTGCGTGCCACAACTACTGAAGCCCGTGCGCCTAAAGCCGGTACTCTGCCACAGGAGAAGCCACCGCAATGAGAAGCCCGTGCACCGCAACGAAGAGTAGCCCCCTGCTCACCACAACTAGAGAAAGCCCGCGTGCAGCAACGAAGACCCAACACAGCCAAAAATAAATAAATAAATAAATAAAATAGCGTTACTTCTCTGATATATTTGCCCAAAGGCAGAACATGAATCTAATCATGAGGACACATCAGACCTGCACTCTTACAAATTTATAAGATCTTGAAAGACACAGACAGACTGAGAAATAGTTCTAAACTGGAGGAGCCTAAAGAGATATGACAGCTAAGTATAGCTCGAGATCCTTACTCAGGTCTTAGATTTATGAAGGACATTATTAATACAACTGGTGATACTGGAATAGGGCCTGTGGATTAAAGAGTAATGCTGTAGCACCTGATGGTGGTATTATGGTATGATACTGTACAGGAGAGCCTCTTTGTTGTTAGGAAATACACTTTGAAATAGGAAGAGGTAATTTGCAAATGGTTCATAAAAGAGAGAAAGAGGAAGAAAGGAATAAGACAAAGGAATAAGACAAATATGGGGGAATGTTATGGGTTGGGGAGCGTAAGTGAAGGGTATAGGAGAGCTCTTTATACTATTCTAATAAGTATATAAGTATTATAAGTATAGTGATTTTGAAATTAGTTTAAAATAAAAGGTTGCAAACTCATTAAGCTCTTCAAACATTTCCTAGATATTCAAGGAGTAGTATTTTCATTAAGTACATTACTTAAGCCACAAAACTCCTAAAAGGCAGCCTGATGGATTAGACTGATCATGAATTAGGGGCCAAACAAACCTAGATTAAGTCATTTTACCTTGGATAACCTCGGTTTTCTCATCCACAAATTGGAGATAATAATATCTATCTCCCTCAGAGGATTTCTGAGAGGTATTAAATGACAGCCAAATGAAGCATCAGTATTAAGACTTTCTGCTGTCTCCTTGAGAAAACCTTTGTTCTGGAGAATTTCTTCTTTAGACAAAATTTATATTACCTGCATCAACAAAACAGTGCCAGTGTTGGAGCTGTCTAGGATGTGGAAATAGCCCCAGTCGACAGAATTAACACAGGACAACAATTCTACTTCAAGATCATGACCAGGGTCAGCTCTTCCCCACTTTTTCTGACCAAATAGAAACTTTGCCCTTCTGAGTTTTTGAAATCTGGTTTCTAATGTAGGGTGGTATATTAAGGAAGTAATTTTTCAACAGTTTTCACAGCAGGGCACATAGAAAACAGTCTCATTTGTCTGGCAACCGTAAAAAAAAAAAAAGAACAAAGTTCTCTCATCCACAGGTGTCTGGCCAAGGGTCCCCAGCTGCCGTGGGCCTTGTGTGCCATACATGCTGCCAGGATCACTATGGAGCCAATTTGTAGCCTCGCCCAGGAGATCAGCATGCACAGACACAGCTGGGAAGCTCAGCAATGCACAGAAAGTATAACAAGGAAAGAGGCTGCCATTACAGGAAGCAGTTTGGGAACACGCCTAAAGCACTCCGTACACTTTGGGAAAAGATGGAGCCGTTTGTAGCTGCACTCAAAATGAGGCTGTGCAGGGCCCTGGGACCTTCAGAACAACTCCACATTTCTATTCTCAGGCTCCACGTCTTGTCAGTAGTGACCTATTGTTGCAATTAATTTGTGTGTGTTTAATGTTTATTTATTTTGGCTGCGTTGGGTCTTCGTTGCTGCGCGCGGGCTTTCTCTAGTTGCGGCGAGCAGAGGTTGCTCTTCCTTGCAGTGCGCGGGCTTCTCATTGCTGTGGCTTCTCTTGTTGCGGAGCACGGGCTCTAGGTGCACGGGCTTCCGTAGTTGTGGTTCGCGGGCTCTAGAGCGCAGGCTCAGTAGTTGTGGCGCACGGTCTTAGCTGCTCCGCGGCATGTGGGATCTTCCCGGACCAGGGCTCGAACCCGTGTCCCCTGCATAGGCAGGCGGATTCTTAACCACTAGGCCACCAGGGAAGCCCTGCTGCAATTAGTTTTATTCCCGATCCTGCCTTGTCCTTAATTTCACTTCCCCTCCTATCTTAACCTTCCCTTTTAGGGCTTTGAAGCTAGAAAGCCACTCCACACCTAGCTTTTGCCTGATTGACAAGACCGAAGCCTTGTGACTTTACAGGGCTCAAGCCTGAGCCCTGTCAAGTCACAAAGAGCAGCTAAAAACAGCTGCACACAGCTTAGTATTCGAATGGAAAATTCTACCAGGGTGGCTGATTTACCTTCTATAAAAGTTGTTATGATTTTTCACCATGGTTAGAAGGAGCTCAGTTAGGATCGCAAAGATTATAGGAATTTGAAGTTCACTTCATTCCTAATAAGGAGAAAACTAGAGGGACACATTTATCAATCCTCAGAGATAAAAACAAATGCTTGCGAAACTCTGCCAGACCCTGCCCTAAATTTGTCAAGCTTGGTAACACAAGAAATAGTATTCGAAGCAGCAAAGTGGTGTGCCTTTAAACAACCCCCTCCTGAGTTTCTAGGTGGTCAAATAGAGTTAGCACAGACCAATGCACGCACTTACAAATGGAGACCGCGGCCAAGGGGCAAATCTTGTGAAATGGAAGAAACAGAAAGTAAAAGCCACGAAAACACTAACTGGGACTCCAGCACAAACCCTTCATCTCACTGTTAAAGAGCTGGGAGAAAACGGTCATGGGCTGGAGAGAGCAAATAAGGTTTTTTAGACAGGAGGGAATTGTAGCCATTTGATTCTTCAAAGGAGGAGGAATTATGGTTTGCGTAAAACCACAGAAAAGGGTCAAATTTCAGTAACTACATATTAGGACATTATCCTGGTTAAGTGGGTTGCTTTATGTTTTAAGTGTCTTAGCTAATTGCTTAGTCAAAGGATTCAGGAGGAAGAAACCTGAATTAACTTTTTAGCCATGCAGTGTGTCCTTAATTCAACGTTGGACAATTTCATCTTTTAATCCATCCAGTGTTCAAAACAAATTCAAGTGTCTTCGGCACTTACGAGTTGGGTGTCTTTGGGAAAGTAACACAAACTCTCCAGTACCTCAGCTTCCTCATCTATAAAACAGAGATTGAAACAATACCAAGGTTCAAAGAAACAATGTCCAAAACGCCCTTAGTCCTCTTCCAAGAAGATAGACCAAAGGCCAACAAGCACGTGAAAAGATGTTCCACCTCATTGCTCATTAGGGAAATGCAAACCAAACCACAGGAGATACCACAGCACACCCACTAGAATGGGTAAAATAAAAAGACAGGCAATAATGAGCGTTGTCAAGGATGTGAAGAAATTGGAAACCCTCATACAATGCTGGTGGGAATGCAAAATGCTGCACCTGCTTTGGAAACCAGCTTGGCAGTCCCTCAAAATGTTAAACATAGAGTTACCATATGGACCAACAATTTTTTTTAAATTTTTTTATTTTTTGGCAAGCATGTGGGATCTTATGCCCCCTGCAGTGGAAGCGCAGAGTCTTAACCACTGGACCAACAGGGAAGTCCCTGGACCAGCAATTTTACTTTTAGAATCTACCCAGGAGAAATGAAAACATGTGTCTATACAAGGACTTGCCAGGAATGTTGACAGCAGCATTATTCATAATGGCCGAGGAGTAGAAACAAGCCAAAAGTTTGACAACAGATGAACGGATAAACAAAATGTGATCTACCCACATAACAGAATAGTAGTCGTCTGTATAAAGGAGTGAAGTACTGATTCATGCTACAACCTGGATAAACCTCAAAATCATTACATTAAGTGGAAGGAGCTAGACATGAAAAAACATATATATGGCTTGATTTATATGAAACGTCCAGAAAAGGCAAATCTATAAATCTATAAAGACAGAAAACAAAGGGTTGTACATGGGTGTGAGGTTTCCTTTGCAGGTGATAAAAGTATTCTAAACTAAACTGGGGTCACGGCAGTGCACCTGTAAATATACTAGGGGAATCAAATTCAGTCTGACGCCCAGCACTGTGTGTGAGTTGAGGCTCACACAGATAGAAATCTCACTCTGTCGCTCCAGGACTCTGCACTCTGTCGTGTCTCCAGAGGTACTGAAACAGCAATAAACCCTCAGAAAAAGATAAGGGCTACCAGGGAGGAAAGAAGAGCACAGAGGGCAAACTCTGCCTGAGGGTGGTGAGAGGTCAGAGATTTCACAGAGCTGAGTACAGTTCAGCTGGGCCCTCAAAGATAATCAGGATTTCTCTAGGCAAAGAGAGGCCTGGGGGAAAAACTGGCTGAAAGGCCAAGTGGTCCGCTTAGCAATTATACATGGAATTCAAGTGGTAGCAAAATAAAGCACTTTACATTTTCTGAATATTTTAAATCAGAGCTTCTCAGGGTCAAAGTGACTGGCAAATTCCCTTAAGTGTTGATTTTACTTTTCTAGCCCTGAACGAAGACAGCTTCAATCCCCCAAATGCATGAAGAGGGCGATGTATGCTGACCTCAGCGATCAGATGACCCCTAACTCCTGCAGACCCACCCACACTCCCAAAGTTTTCTGATGGATTTAGCATAGGTGGTAAGGATGCCTGCCCTTTGGAAAAGGAAGTAGGGGGCAGGATTCCTGCCCCGGGGCCTGCTTAGAGGCTGAATTAGAACTGAAAATAACAAAATAAACTTTCTGCAAAACTGCAGGAGAATTTCCTTCATTTGGAGAAAATACCGTGTTTAAGAGAAGCAGAGGGCTTCCCTGGTGGCTCAGTGGATAAGAATCCTCCTGCCAATGCAGGGGACACGGGTTCGAGCCCTGGCCCGGGAAGATCCCACATGCCACGTAGCCACGAAGCCCGCGTGCCGCTACTGAAGCCCGCGCGCCTAGAGCCTGCGCTCCGCAACAAGAGAAGCCACCGCAGCGACAAGCCCGCGCACCGCAATGAAGAGTAGCCCCCGCTCGCCGCAACTAGAGAAAGCCCGGGCGCAGCAACGAAGACCCAGCGCAGGCAAAAATAAATTAATTAATTTAAAAATTTTTTTAAAAAGGAGGGCAGCAGAATCGTACTCTTTTCTCTCCCATTCATTGGCTCCTCGTTCAACATTCCGCTCTGGCCACGCAACTTCTGGCCAAAAGCCACAAGTCTAGGTCCTCGTGCCAATCATCCAGTTCACGTTCTCAGTTTTGGGGTACAGGAGATGGGGGTGAGGCAGGGAGGCGGGGCTGAGGGCGACCGGGACCCACGCACCCAGTTAAGATGCGATGGAAGTGGAGTAGGAGTAGAGTGGGTGGGCAGGGCGGCTGCTTCTGGTGGGGGGGGGGCGGCAAGGAGCAGAGAAGCTTCTCTGAGGAAGCACGTGACATCTCAGCTAGATCTGGAGAACAAGCCAGGATGAGCAGCGGAAGCAAAGAGCCTTTCAGAACAAGCAAACAGCATGAGCAAGGGCCTGCAGACCATTTGTCTTCTAGACTGTTAGGGTGACAGCAGCCTGCCTAATAAGAGGAAAGAGAAACCAGCCACTTAAGGCTCTACGCATGTGATGTTGCTAAGAAAACAACAGCTGAGGGGTAACCTCTGTGGGCCACATATCCAGTTTCTAGCAAAAAATTATCCCTGTACCTTCAAAACCAAAGGTTCTTCTTCTCTCTCTTTTCTTTTTTTTTTTTGATCACGCACAGAAGTTTTAAAATTGTAACACTAAAACTTCAAAAATCCGCATCAAAGAAGTTCATCTGTTCCCCTCTCTTTGAACATTTAATGAGTTCCTACAATGGAACGGGTACAATTTATGTACTGTCTAATCCTTCCCACAGTCTGACAAGGAGATTTTTTTAAAAAATATTTATTTATTTATTTGGTTGCGCTGGGTCTTAGTTGCAGTGGGCGGGCTCCTTAGTTGTGGCATGCGAACTCTTAGTTGCGGCATGCATATGGGATCTAGTTCCCTGACCAGGGATCGAACCTGGGCCCCCTGCGATGGGAGCACAGAGTCTTATCCACTGTGCCACCAGGGAAGTCCCCTGACAAGGAGATATTTTGATGACAAATCAGGCTCAGAGAAATTAAGCATCTTGCCCTAAGTTATACAGATTGCAGGTGGTAGAGCCAGGACTGCTTTTAAATCCCACCAGCAAACTGGGAGCCGCCATCTGATGCTGCAGAGTAAACAGATCTTTATTTAGATCATTTATCAAAAACACTCTACAGTTGCTTAAACCTGAAATGCATTCAACTGGTGACCACTGATTTTAGTTCAGTTGGGCCTAATTCCTATTTTTTTTTCTTCAATCTCCTTTTAGCTTCCTTAGTATGAAATTAAGATAGGTCACCATAGGAAGAAATGTTATTTCTGAATATGAAGTATTAATAATATTTTCATTAAATTAATGAAATTTTAATATTAATTTGATATTTTAAAAGTCTTTATTGAGAGAGAATTGACACACAGCACTGTGTAAGTGTAAGGCATATGGCATAATAATTCGACTTATATACATCACGAAATGATGACCACAATAAGTTTAGAGAATATCCATCACATAGATACAAAAAAAAAGAAAAAATACTTTTTCCTTGTGATCAGAACGCTTAGGATTTACTCTAAGAACTTTCATATAAACATACAGCAGTGTTCATTATATTAATTATGATGTACGTTACATCCCATATTTATCTTATAAATGGAAGTTTGTATCTTTTGACTGCCTTCATCCAATTTCCACCCCCATGTAACCAGAGATCTGATCTCTTTTACTATGAGTTTATTTGTTTTTGAAGTATAATTGACCTATGTAAGTTCCTGTTACACAGCACAGTAATTTGCTATTTCTACACATTTCAAAATAATCTCCACAATAAGTCTGGTCACCGTCTTTCACCACCCAAAGATATTACAGTGTTATTGACTCTGTTCCCCATGCTGTACGTTTCATACCCGTGACTCATTTATCTTGCAACTGGAAGTTTGTACCTCTTAATCTCCCTCACATATTTCTCTCCATTCCCCCAACCTCCTCCCCTCTGGCAACCACCTGTTTGTTCTCTGTATCTACAACTCTGTTTTGTTGTTTTTTCATTTGTTTTGTTTTTTAGATTCCACATATAAGTGAAATCATATGGTATTTTTCTTTCTTTATTTGACTTATTTCACTTAGCATAATACTCTCTAGGTCCACCCATGCTGTCACAAATGGCAAGATTTCATTCTTCTTTATGGCTGAGTAATATTCCTGTGCGTGTGCGTATACCACATGTTTATCCATTCATCTGTTCATGGGCACTTAGGTTGTTTCCATATCTTGGCTATACTAAATAATGCAGAAATGAACATAGGGGTATATACTGATACATGTTTTTGAATTAGCATTTTTGTTTTCTTTGGATAAATACCCAGCAGTGGGATTGCTGGATCGTATGGTAGTTCTATTTTTAATTGTTTTGAGGAGAGATGGTATTTCCTTGAAAAAGAACTCACAGATATCGCAACTCACTGATTTCCTTTCCTATGCAGTTGACAAAAGTCAGTATTTCTAGCAGATACAAAAACAGAGATTGTTCAAGCTAATAGTAAAACTTATCCCCCAAATTTCCTTCCCCTGCAAGTCTGCCCATACACCCAGTGATCCTGGAAGCTCTGTGAGCACGATGTGTTTGAGAAACATAAATTCCCTCTGGACATAGCAAGATCCCAGCCAAATCCCTGGGGCCACAACTATGCGTTCCCAGAAGCAGCTTTATTTAGATCTGTTCTTCCTCCCTCCTCTCAAGGTTCCAGCATTCGGCACCTCAGCACTGCATCTGTACGTATAAAGGGACTAAAGCAACTAGCCAGCCTCCAACAATGACAGAGAGTCTGGCCAGTATGGACTCTATAGCAGAGACTCAACAAGCCTGCCCTTTCAAGGGCACATGGGTACATGCAAGGCAGAGAATTCCAGAAGGGCTGGTCCACAGTCTGGTTCCTGGGGGGGAAAAAATGAGAAGCAAGTAGAATCTGTCTTCCAAGCCCACGATCTCCAATTTTCTTCTTTTCTCTATTCTTTCCCCATCAGATATCTTGGCATTCCTTTTTTCTCCCATCTCCAACAAAACCTGCTCTCAGATTTTTTTTTTCTGAGATTTTTCCAGAATGAGAAAGGAGGAAAGGCTCTTTTCTCATTCATTCATTAATATGAATTTGAAATAAGCTCCCACTGAATCATATCAGAAATAATCCTTTGTAGCAAGTGGGGCAGAAACCATTGGTCAGTTTTGAAATCTTTAAATCCACGGATCACATGATGAATGAAGCATGCCCACCGAGAGCCCGTCACAGGCAGAGCCATGCAGCCTGGAGGGGCACATGATGCATAACTCATAAGGGAAGTAGGAGGCGGTGAACTTGACCGTCTGGCCGGTAAAAGGATCTTTTCTCCAGTTGGAAGTCAGACACAGCTGAGTCAGATGAGAAACTAAAATGTGGCCATCTTGTTGTAGACGGGATTAGCGAATGGAACTGGGGAGGAGAGAGCTGGGGGGAAACTGGGGGAAAGATGGAGGGAGGAGAAGTGGGGAGGGCAGGAACCCTCATTTCACAACAGCTGGTGAAGTCTGCCTCTTTCAAGGCCCCTGTGAACTCTCTTTGTATAACACTTCTGTCCTCGTGGGCCCCTTCGCTTGCGTGGACCACCCAGGAATTCTCATCCTCCAAGAGGCTTCCAGAGGACCTGTCATGGCCGAAGGGCCTTACTATGTATGAGGAGACCACGTGCTGTTCTACGTTTTGACACTGCCACCCCGGCCACACCTGACCCGAATGGTCTGGGGCCTCGATGGAGGGCAGCGCGTCTACACAGAGGTCAGCTACAGCCCAGGAAGTGGCCTGGAATGAGAAAAGGGATGCTCGTTGTACAGTGACAACACGACCCACAGCAGGCCTCTCTGGGAATAAATATCTGAAGGAGACAGAGGAATTGCCATCAACGGAACAGCCCAGAATGTGGCCGGAGACACGAGGGGAAGGCATTGAAAGTAGAAGCCGCGGGGCCCACAAGCAAGTGAAAACTCTGAAGCAGAGGTAAGACTTTCATATGAGGAAAAAGAAGCAGAATGCAGATGCTGACACACGAGCACGGCCGACTTCTCCGTGTGGCTCGGACGGCACCACTGCTGGCTGACCATTCTCCCCAGAGCAGGGAGGACATCTGGCTGCCTGCTCTGTCCACTAGAGTAGCCACGGGCACAACTGATATTTGGGGTATATGGGGTTAAATAAAATACATGATTTAAATTCATTTGACCTGTTAATTTTTGTTTCTTTAATGTAGCCACAAAAGATCTAAAATTACACATGTGGCTCACACTGTATTTCTATCAGGTGGTGTTCTAGGTCCCCATGAGGCCGTTTCAACCGTGAGATCTTTTTTCTTCTGTCCTATCACTCCTTTGAGAATCCTAATAAGCCCCAATCACTGCAATCAACTAGAACAATCTTAAAACGTCCAAAACAAACAACGAACATACCCATGCATCAGCAAAGAATGACCCTCAAAACAGAAATGACCCAGATTTTCACATAGCAGGACGAACAGTTAACCAAGACAGCCGCCGAAGTTTCTGACTCCCTTACCTCCTCACGACTAAGCCCTACACTCAGGCCTACCTCAGGTCCTGCAAGAGCTGGCTGGACCAGTGAAGGGCCACAGCCCTCTAACGAGGATCCTCCATACCCAAAACACAGAAACAATTTTAAGGGCTCACTCTTTTAAGGTTTTGAAATGCGTGGAGCAGTCCATTTGTTTTCCATTGTTTTGCTGATCTGTAACTGCTGGTATTTACCAGAGGTGTAAAAATCGAGTTCCAACAGAGAAATCATGTTGAGAACTCAACACTTCTGTTCAATAAATTGATTCGAATCATTAGTTAGTATCACGAACTTCAGAGTGGAAGAGACTCACAGGCCATCTTGTCCAACACTTGATAATTGAGTTCCTTGACAGGGTTTCTTCAGCCTCTGCTTCCGAATATCCCTTGGGCTTGTTCACCACTGAGGAAGCGACCCATTCTAATCCCAGATCCATGGGTTCTTATATCTCCCACCACCGACCCTAGATTCTTCTTCCAAAACTACAGCATTGGTTCAATTTCTGTCTCCTGGGAAAACGTTTTAATTATGTGAAGGCAGTGATCCCTTTTCAAGTCTTTTGCAGATTGAATATCCTTTTTGTTTGTCTTGGTCCCTTCTTTGAAAAATGGGGTCTGGCCTTTTAACCTTCTTGGCTTCTCTCTTTGGAATCTGCTTTGTCAATGTCTCCCCTTACACGTTGGTGCCCAGACCTGAATGGTCAATACATATTTGGTCCAAGCAACACAAAAGTGAGAAGGGGGGCTTCCCTGGTGGCGCAGTGGTTGCGCGTCCGCCTGCCGATGAAGGGGAACCGGGTTCGCGCCCCGGTCCGGGAGGATCCCACATGCCGCGGAGCGGCTGGGCCCGTGAGCCATGGCCGCTGAGCCTGCGCGTCCGGAGCCTGTGCTCCGCAACGGGAGAGGCCACAGCAGAGGGAGGCCCGCATACCACAAAAAAAAAAAAAAAAGTGAGAAGAGGGGCTTTTACCTCCCTTATTCTGGGTACTACAATCCCATATAAACAGCTTAATGGTCATGACTCCCCACTTCAATTTCTTGAGCCCTGATTTCTTTTTTGACCATGGTCTCTGCCAGAAGAGGTCATTTTATTTTTTTAATTAAAAAAGTAATAAAAAATAAAAATTTTTATTGAAGTATAGTTGATTTACAATGTTGTGTTAGTTTCAAGTGTACAGCAAAGTGATTCATATATATATACACATATATATATCTTTTATTCAGATTCTTTTCCATTATAGGTTATCACAAGATACTGAGTATAGTTCCCTGTGCTATACAGTAGGTCCTTGTCCTGATTTCTTTTTTAACAATTATATTTATTTATTTATTTTAAATTTATTTATTTATTTTTGGCTGCATTAGGTTTTCGTTGCTGCGCGCAGGCTTTCTCTAGTTGTGGCGAGCGGGGGCTACTCTTCATTGCAGTGTGCGGACTTCTCGTTGCGGTGGCTTCTCTTGTTGTGGAGCACGGGCTCTAGGCACGGGGGCTTCAGTAGTTGTGGCTCGAGGGCTCTAGGGCGCAGGCTTAGCAGTTGTGGCGCACGGGCTTAGTTGCTCCGCAGCATGTGGGATCCTCCTGAACCAGGGCTCGAACCCGTGTCCCCTACATTGGCAGGTGGATTCTTAACCACTGAGCCACCAGGGGAAGTCCTGTCCTGATTTCTTTCATCACTAGGACATTACCCCTTCCCGCTTTGGGAAAACCACAGATTTAAAAAGCATTCTATCACAGCTGCCTTCTAAGTAGCTGTATTTCCTTTGATTTTATGCCTGCACCAGTCCTCTATGACTAGGATTTTAGAATATTTTTCTTTTTTTGCTATTATAAAGTGACACTATGATGAAAATACTTTAAAATTAATCTTTTCCCTATCTCTGTTTATTTATTTATTTATTTATTTATTTATTTATTCCGGTACGCGGGCCTCTCACTGCTGTGGCCTCTCCCGTTGCGGAGCACAGGCTCAGAGGCCATGGCTCACGGGCCCAGCCGCTCTGCGGCAGGTGGGATCTTCCCGGACCGGGGCACGAACCCGCGTCCCCTGCATCGGCAGGCGGGCTCTCAACCACTGCGCCACCAGGGAAGCCCTCTCTGTTTATTTTTTAAGAATAAATCCCTAAGAGTAAAATTAAGTAAAAGGATACGAACATTTTCAAAGCCGTTTGATATATATGTGCCAAATTGTCCTTCAGGAAGACTGTGCAGGTTTATACTTTTCTAGTGGTCCGTATCAGAACACTCAATGCCCATCCTGGAGTTAGGTTTTTTTTTTTTAAATACCAATTTGAGAAGTAAAGAATTGCAATCATTTATTTTAATTTGTATTGGTGGTGAGCATTTGTATATGATTGTTTAGCATATGTATTTCTGCATGTCATGGTTAATCTGATGTGTTCCTTTTTCCTATTTGTGAGATGTATTTATGTGTTAAAGACATTAACCTGGCTGTATGTTGTTTCTTTTGCAACTACTTTTTCCCCAGTGGATTCTTCTGTTTTCACAATTTTGCCAAGTATTACCAAGGAAAAAAATTAATTAATTAATTTTTTAAAAAAAAGCATTCTAAGTCTAGGAAGCTTTGTATACAAACATCAAAAACAAGCATCCACGATGGTTCACAGCCCTGGCTGTTCCTGAGAATTTCCTGGAGGCTGAACAAATACTGAAATCCACATCTACCCAGGAAATCAGGAAATGTATTTTTAAAAGCTCCAGGCGACTGTAATATGTATCCAGGGTTGAACCACTAAACTCAAGAAACCATGACCTTGATGCTCATGTTGATTCAAGTTAGTTTTCCTTTGAACTGTGAATCTGAATTTTTATTTCAAATTGAACTAGCAGAACTGAATTAGTTCACTGTAAACAACTGGAGATTATTCAAGTCATTTGGAACTTGGACCAAGGAAATGTGGAGTTAGTTTAGGAACAACTGAGACCGAATTGAAAATCACCTCAAAAGAACATCATGCTTAGGCAACCTGGTTATAATTGGCATGTTTGCTTACTAGCAGGGTAATTTGAGCACATCATATAAACCACACTGGTTTCATTGTCTATAAAGTAAAGGCACTGGTCTAGGAATCTTTAAGATGCTCTAAATTTCGGACTCGGTTCCAGGAAAGAACTTGCAAATGAAAATTGTTAAAGTTGTATCTTGCTCTCATTTTGAAATGATCTGAATTTAGCTATTGGAGCTTCAATAGGGGCAAAGGTATTATTTAAGTGTTCAAATTGCCGCTCAAATTTAATTTATCATATTTATGCCTGATTTTAAATACCATCACATTTAAAGGAGAATTGTGTTTAATCTTTCATTTGCCAGTCAGTGTTCCTCAGTTCCTTGCCATGTCTCAAGACTACAGCACATATTCGAAGTGGGTCTGTGGGCTCAGAAAGGTAGTTTGGTATGTCAGCAAAATCAAGTCAGACAGTTGGTCTCTACCTCTGCCCTAATCACTATGCCTCAGTTTCTTCATCTGTAAAATGGAGAGGAGTTGTATCACCCACTCTGCGAGCAGAGCTACTGTAAAGATTTTTTTAATGAACATTTGAAACTGTAAAGATCTTTAAAAATGTTAATTTTTTTTTTACTATTTTTCAGTGGTTCATTCAGTATTGGCCACGCAACGTTTATTCATAAAAACAAAAGTTAAGAGACATACATACCAGGAATCCTATTGAGTGTGACCCAGAAATGTTCATCAGGACTGTAGGTGTCCTTGGACCAGGACAGTAAGTCAAGTGCCTGCGGGTCTTGGAGGACAAAATTAGCAAATTCCCTTGTGAGGGCCACGTAGGCAGTGCCAAAGTAAATGGTCATGTTGTGAGGAGGCGGAGTTTTCAATTTCACGGTTTTAATCATGTAGGAATTTTTTTTGCTCAATAGTTCTTGGTGGACATATTTAGTCCGTCCAATAGCATGATCGGGAGGCAGCACCCCTGGGGTGATGTTTTTCCCTTTAAATCCTTTCAGATACTGAACGATCTCCCTGTTGGTTTTCAGGGGGAAATCTTGCCCACAGGTGTTGATGGCGTACTTCCACGGAACCTCAGAGCCTGCAAGATCTTTGATGCAGTTCAGGTCAGCCTGGAGCCTGGAAATCCCACCGTAGACCACGGGCTCCATCTTGGAAGCCAGAAAAGCATTTGGGAAGCAGCTCAGTAATTGCTTCACTGCATCTTTAAACGTATCTGTTGCCTTTTCATCCACATGAACACAGTAGACATTTTGGGGCATGTAAACTGCCCTGAAGAGTCTCTCAAAAGTGCCAAAATCTTTGTGAATGGTCATCGTGTAAGCCAAAGGGAAGCCAGCCTCTTCTTCAGAGAGTGCTTCTGTTATGTAGTGACTTTGAGCTATGTACTCATAACAGGTAGATTCACTGAGGGTAGTTTTCAATGCATTCTCTGTTGGGTAAAAAACCTTCCCCTTAAAAATCTGATGACAGGCTTCTGCTAATAGCGAAGCATTGGACAGAGATGCTCCCAGGAAGCTTTTATTCTCCCATAATTCATGATTGTAAACAAACACAAAAATCAGAGCAGTGACCAGAGACACACAAAAAAGACACTGCTTCCAAGAGCCCATCATTCAAAACCAGGAAATGAGTAAAATGTCTCTTGGGATCTGATCAGAGCGTAGGTAGATTTAACTTACATTTTCTCCAGAATCCGTAACCAAACTTTTGGTAGGTGCAGTTCTGATCGGCTGTTCCGTAACCTTCCAGTTGAGCATGCTTGTCCTTTTTTTCTGTCTTCCTTTTCTCCTCGTTTGCCACTGCATTGCATTTCCACCTTTCTTTCTCACATTTCTGAAGTAACTCTTTGGGATTTGCTTTGCTCAGTCCCCACCCCCCTTCCTGCAACCTGTTTCTGCATAAAAACAAGTTGCCTCAGGGAGGTTTTGACTCCAATGTGTCCGCGTTTCCCTACAGGAAAATCGCCAGGGGGTGAACTGACTATTCTGAAAGCCATTGCTCTAAGACTTTAACCCCAGCCTCTTCTCCCGGCCGAAAGGTTGGCAACTGTGTCAGCGCCAGCTTCCTGTTAATCATTGTGTTCAGCTGACTCAGTTTGTTTGCTTAAACAGCACCGCCAAGTTAAAAGCATGGGTTCTAAGCATGTGAACACAGCCTGGAGAGATATTCTGTCAATAAATATTTAGTGCTTAAAAATTAATCACTTAACCCTGCCTTTTTCCACACACGCCCCCCTCTCCATATTGGCTGGCTATGCTATTAAAACACGGCATATGACTAGCTGTTGAGCCATTCTTTCCAGCACTTAATTTTCTCTGCTACGAGGTAAGGTCCTTAAAAAGGCACATTAGCAAGCGGAAACTCCCCACCTAACTTGCTACAGTATGATGAATAAAGGCTAATGAAAAAAAAAAAAAACCCAACCCCCACCCAAAACTGACAGCCCATTGTAACCCCCAAATTGCTAAAGCTGAAGTTAGTGAATGTCAAGTTTATTTCACCCAAGCCCAGGCAGGATGCAGGGAGACCAGCCTGAGGCCTGGAGAGGCAGGAGAGAAGAATCATCTCAGTTTGGGATGTTTTAGAACTTAAGGAGAGAGGCTCTTAGATTCGTATATATAAACCATTCCAAACTCTTAGATTCATATATATTATCCATTCCATTTCCCTATCTGTAAAACATGAGAATAATTGTATCACCTTCATAGGTCAGTCGTGAGAATACAATGAGAAAGCACATCAAGGGTTCATGGCCTGCCCAGCAATGAATGAGGCAGAGATAGAAGATAGGTGGGCCCCAGGCTGAGATGCTGGTGCTTCAAGGTAAAATAAAGGCAGGAGCAGAGGGGCTTCCCTGGTGGCGCAGTGGTTAAGAATCCGCCTGCCAATGCAGGGGACACGTGTTCGAGCCCTGGTCCAGAAAGATCCCACCTGCTGCAGAGCAGCTAAGACCGTGTGCCACAACTACTGAGCCTGAGCTCTAGAGCCTGCGAACCACAACTACTGAGCCCACATGCCACAACTACTGAAGCCCGTGTGCCTAGAGCCCGTGCTCCACAACAAGAGAAGCCACCGCAATGAGAAGCCCATACACCACAATGAAGAGCAGCCTCTGCTCGCCACAACTAGAGAAAGCCTGCATGCAGCAACAAAGACCCAATACAGTCAAAAAATAAAAATAAAAAAAGGCAGTAGCAGAGAGGAGCTGAGCTCTGCTTGAGTAAAAAGATAAGACAACCACATTCTTCACTCTTGAGGTCAAGGAGAACTCCCTGACTACACATGTGCAGAAAGTTTCCTCAGGGGTCAAAAAAGGAAGGGGGTGGGAATTCCCTGGCAGTCCAGTGGTTAGGGCTCCAGGCTTCCACTGCAGGGGGCACGGGTTCGATCCCCGGTTGGGGAACTAAGATCCCACATGATGTGTGGTGCAGCCAAAAAAACAAAAAACAAAAACAAAACAAGGGAGGGGCCGCTAGCCCGTAATATGTCCTGCCAGCCTCCCAGAGACCCTTGCGCTGGAATCCATCTTGGCTAAAAGATGTGCAGGCAGGTTGGGGGGGCCCTGAGTCCGACCCAGTTTGGGCGCGAAGCAAGACAAAGCAAGATGACTGGCCAGAGGGACCCCATAAAACTGCCCCGATATAAGTAATTCCTGCCACCCCCAAAGCGTGACTCTCCCTCTGAGCCTGCCTGCGTGTCTTTCTGCACATACTTTTCTTCTAATAAACGCTTTACCTGCTTCACTAGCTTTTGTCTCTGTGTTGAATTCTTTCTTCAGAGAAGACAAGGACTGAGGTCCTGTTTCAAGCCTGCTGGCCCTGCTGATCTAGTTTTCCACGCTCTCTTCAAGCCACCTCGCCCTGTGGTCCGTGAGATCAGGGCTGGGAGAGAAGAATAAACAAAAGCCCCTCCCCCCAACACTCACGTCAAGGAAATGACGCAATTACCACCTCCCCTTTGAAGTCTTCTTGGTCTTCCCTCCTCCTCCCTCTGTGAGCCCATGCCAAGTAGTATACATCTAGGATAACTCTGATCAGTTTTGTTTTATTTGGTAGCTGCACAGGGGTGAAAGCCCACGGTGCACACACGTGGAAGGGCTATCGGCGCGGGGCTCACAGGTGGCTCATCTGTTTCTGGCTCCCGTCACTGTCTGCACATACGAGACAGTCAAATACTTATCGAACAAGTGCTCTATTTTGCATTCCCTGTTTCCCTGATCACTTTAGTGTGGGATTCCTACATTTGTGATTTATATTTGTCATCTGTGATCTCTGTTTGTATCTGTGGATGTGGGGATGTTCAAAGTACCTAGTTTTTCCAATACATCTTACTTATAAAGACAACATAATATTACAGATAGTTTGTGAACACAGTGTTTTCATGTCCTGTGCTCTTATTTCCCTCTTGTCCATAGATATACACATTCTGATTTTACCAAGAACGTGGGAGATGCAAATTTGCATCCTGCGTTTTGCACTTCCTGTCAGAGCATAACATTTTCCATCGTGCTACTCAGTTTTCACTGGACACTGTCTTCACACCATTACTGTAGAACACAAGACTGGAGTTATTATTTGTTGTTGTTTTTTTCCCACCCCAGCTGAAAGCTAATGCATTAGCAAGATGGTTGCCAACTCTGTTTCATAATCTTCAGGAGCATAGGAAATGATGATAATAAGAAAGGACTTAGGAAAGTTTTCCAGAACCAAGGGGTCAGACTTCACTTGTTTTAGGAATCAGATTCTACATGCAATGTGATTCAAGTGAATACAGACTGGTCTGTAGGACCCAAAATGAATTCAAACAACTCAAATATCTATTTACATGACTATCTTTCATGTGTCTACCTAGAATTCTTTGGAACAAATCATTTCTTCAATACAGTAGTCATACGAGAGCAATCTTTCCTAAAACGATGACTAAAATTTTGTTAATTTTTGTTTTATTTGTAATATCTCTCAAGGCAGCCACTGCCCACATCAAACGAAATCGACTATGGGGATAAATAAATGGAGGCCTCGGGACTTCCCTGGTGGCGCGGTGGTTAAGGCTCCGCACTCCCAATGCAGGGGGCCCGGGTTCAATCCCTGGTCACGGCACCAGATCCCACATGCATGCCACAACTAAGAGTTCGCATGCTGCAACTAAGGAGCCCGCCTGCTGCAAAGAAGACCTGGTGCAAACAAACAAATAAATAAATAAATACTTAAAAAAATAAATTCTAAAATAAATAAATGGCGGCATCAATGCCTAATTAGGCTTTCTAAACTAGTTGAATAATTTTTACAACTTTTTTCCTAATATAGTCAGATGATTACATCAACTCTTCCTTTGTTGATTTCGGGTATCTCCTCATTCTTGACACAATTCCATCCCTCCAGAGATTTCATGCATAAAACCACCTCTGATAATTTGCCTGTTCTGCCCTGAATTTACAGCTCCCCGAGTTTAAAGTTACAGGGTAAAGAACGTTTGCAAGTTGGCACTTTGCTGCAGTGGAGTCCCTAATTTCATCTCACCTGAAATGCTTCAAGGGTCTTTTGATGTTGGCAATACTAGCCATTTTTTACAGGAATTAGTATCAATCTTTTTTTGCGCCTCACCCCAGTGCCATCTGACGTTTACTCTCCCCGTGGTCATGCGGGAAATGCTGGTTCTCTGGACCCTCCTGACTTTCCTGAGGACCTTTTGCAATATACCACTCATCATTCTTCTAAATTCTGGGTACAACGCTCTTGCCATTTGTGCAAAATAGTAGAAGGGGATGGTAACGAGTGACCAAAAAAAAAAAAAAAAAAAGACGTGCTCCTTTATCCCAGCTTGAACATTAGATCAAAACTAATACCGCAAATTCTAAGCTGGAGGCAGTGATCGGGTAGGATAGAATTCTGAAGAAGTTGGCAACCAACACAGACTTGTGGCTTGGCCGCTCTGTAAGTGGTGAGGTGTTCACTGATGTCCCAGAATTCAACCTACGCTTGCTTATTTTTATATAACGTACGCTCTTATAAATTCTCACTCCAGGACATAAACTAATTTTTATTCCACTGAGAAAATTGCGCTTAGAGTTTAATCTCAACAACTGACTGTAGAAAGGGAGCAGAAGAAAAGGTCTCCGTTTCTACAGACGTGGACGCACTGTTCATCACGCTCATCTAATTCTTGGGGCCACGTGGTACCCAAAGCACTTTTCAAGTATTATTCATTTCATCACGACATCACCTCTGTGCCCAAGTGAGAAATCAGGGAAACCAAATGGAAACTCTCTCAGCGTCCACAGAGGTCACAGAGAAAGGGCAGCTTGGGTTAAATTGGATTTAAGTGCACGTGACATTTTGTCTTTTTGGACTCCTGCAGCCCTTCCTCTCTGCCCAGGCTCTCTTCTCCCTCCATCTTTTTTCTCTGTTTATTTATGTATTTACTATGTTCAATTCTGTACCCTGTTTTCTCATCATCACTGTTTTTGTTTGTTTGTTTGTTTTTGTTTGTTTGTTTGTTTTTGTTTTTAGCTACAGGAAATAGCTGGAAGTAACAGGACTTAAAATAGCCCAGGAGGGTGGTGAGAGAGAGCCTGGATTGTGTGTCAGAAGGTCTCCAGTTGGGCCAAAGCCACTCTTGACAGCTGAGAGCCCTTGAACCAGGGATTTGATCTCACACCTCACAGCTTCCTCTGGGGTGAATTTGAGAAAACAACCCCTGTTCTTCCTCGGGGTCCCCAGTGGTGGCTTCCTCTCAGCCACGTCACCTACACCTCTGAGCCTGAGTTTTTTCCAACATCGACCTCCTGGTGCAGCTGGAGGATTCCAGAAGTAACATACAGAAAGCACCCAGCTGGGGGCTGGCCAGAGACATCAGAGCTAATTTCATACCTTGAGGGAAAGCCATTGGGAAGAAAAGAGTGAAGAGAGGAAATGAGAAGGGTTGCAATCATTTAACATAAAATCACCGCAAATAGAATGGTAGGAAGGTGCAAGAAAAAACTGGTTCTTTTCAAGACAGTCAGTTGGATATCATTGGGGCAACACAAAGCTGAGGCAAAGGGCTGACGGATGAAGAGCACCTCAGCGTTAAGTAGAGTCTGTGCCCCCAAAGCCCTTTCCAGTTGCACTTGCCCTTGAAAGGGTACCTGACAACCCTCGGCTTTCAATGCCAAAGGCTGACAGGAGGAGGCTGAGCCCAAGGACCTCAGAGGTTTTCACAGTCTAACATGTCTCTGCTCAGAAGGGCCTCAGGTTTGAGTTTTGGCTGGATTTGAGAGGTTGGGTGTCACGAGGAGAAGGTAAAACAAGGGTCCAATCCCAGTGTCAACTGGGCTCTTCACCTTTCTAGACTTCTGCTCTTTCCTTCCTCCACTCCGCTCCCCACAGAGTCCTTGATTTGAGTTTGAAGTTACAGGAACTCATGGTCACTGCTACAGCGAGGGTTCCCAGCCAGGGGAGACCTTGAGCTTCTGATCACCGAGAATTACGTGCTGCAAGACACTAGCCCCCTCCTTCCGATTGCAATATGCTGTTCAATCAGAACAGAGTGCAAAGAAATGGATCCCCTACTCTTTTGGGTCCCCGGGTGCTGGATCGCAGTGTCCCCATTTCTTCTCAAAGCTCACAGTCTACGAGGAACCTGATGCCTACTCTCTATTTGGCCAGCTGGATGGGGAAAGACCTTCTTTACAACAGGTGACCATCAACAGCCCAGACTGAAAAAGTACGAAAGACAGAAAGATAGCTTTGTGTGTGGCAAAACCTGAATTTACTTAGTAGATCAGTCTTTAATTCTGGAAGATGGATTTTCATAGAAACTACTTGCAGAATGACCTCATCACTTTTCAAAATTTTTCTTTTTTTTTTTGGTCATGGCTCGACGCATGTGGGATCTTAGCTCCCCGACCAGGGATCCAACCTGCGCTCCCTGCAGTGGAAGCACAGAGTCTTAACCACTGGACCGCCAGGGAAGCCCCCCTCATCACTTTTCTAACTGGTCCAGGGCTTCATTATCAGTTTTGCATGTTATCGAATGAAGTTCATCCCTCACAGGATTGTTGTGTGGAGTGACTAAAAAAATAAAGCACATTTTAAAGGCCAGACGGTGCCAAGTACTTTATTAAATTCTGGAAACATTTTCCCTTTGACTGAAGGGAACTGAGGAAAATAGTGCAAACCATTAATTAGAAACATTGTCCTTTAATAAGAAATTAAAAGTTGTAACTAAGATATACATGGATACTAATGACTTAACAAGACATGAAAATTCATGACCACCGCTAAGTATATCACATAATGAAACAACATACTAATAAGTGCCATGCTTTGAAAAACCTTTAGAAATAGAAATCTCGGGCTTCCCTGGTGGCGCAGTGGTTGAGAGTCCGCCTGCCGATTCTCATGTACCCCAATCAAATGATTCATTCATTCATTCACAAATACTTTTTGTGTACTTAGTTTATGCAGGCACTGTGCTAGATTCTGGAAATATAAAACATAAGTGTAGCCCAAATGAGTGCATGGCTACTAGATCTTAAAATGCTATTGGGGATTAAATAGAGGTAATATTTCTTAATCAAATTTATTAGCTTTTATACAGCAAAGGAAACCATAAACAAAACAAAAAGACAGCCTACGAACTGGGAGAAAATATTTGCAAATGATGTGACCAACAAGGGCTTAATTTCCTTTTTTTTTTTTTTAAATTTATTTGGCTGCACCAGATCTTTAGTTGCGATATGCGGCATCTAGTTCCCTGACCAGGGATCGAATCCAGGCCCCCTGCACTGGGAGAGTGGAGTCTTAACCACTGGACCACCAGGGAAGTCCCAAGGGCTTAATTTCCAAAATATACAAACAGCTCATACAACTCAATAACAAAAAAACAAACAACCCAATCAAAAAATGGACAGAAGACCTAAATAGGCATTTCTCCAGAGAAGATATACAGATGGCCAGTAGGCACATGGAAAGATGCTCAACATTGCTAATTATTAGAGAATGCAAATCAAAATTACAATGAGGTATCACCTCTCACCAGTCAGAATGGTCATCATTTAAAAAAGTCTACAAATAATAAATGCTAGAGAGGGTGTGGAGGAAAGGGAGCTCTCCTACACTGTTGGTGGGAATGTAAATCGGTACAGTCATTGTGGAAAACAGTATGGAGGTTCCTTAAAAAACTAAAAATAGAGTTACCATATGATCCTGTAATCCCACTCCTGGGCATATATCCAGAAAAGACAAAAACTCTGATTTGAAAAGATACATGCACCCCAGTGTTCATAGCAGCACTGTTTGCAATAGCCAAGACATGGAAGCAACCTAAGTGTCCATCAACACATAAATGGAGGGCTTCCCTGGTGGCGCAGTGGTTGGGAATCTGCCTGCCAATGCAGGGGAGATGGGTTCGAGCCCTGGTCCGGGAAGATCCCACATGCCGCGGAGCAACTAAGCCCGTGTGTCACAACTACTGAGCCGGTGCTCTAGCGCCCGCGAGCCACAACTACTGAGGCCTGCATGCCTAGAGCCCGAGCTCTGCAACAACAGAAGCCACCGCAATGAGAAGCCCACGCACCACAACGAAGAGTAGCCCCTGCTTGCCACAGCTAGAGGAAGCCGCTAGCAGCAATGAAGACCTGGTGCAGCCAAAAATAAATAATAAATAAATAAATAAATTTATTTTTTTAAAGCGATAAATGGATAAAGAACATGTGATTACATATATACAATGGAATACTACTCAGCCACAGAAAAGAATGAAATAATGCCACTTGCAGCAAAAAGGATGGATCTAGAGATTATCATACTAAGTGAAGTAAGTCATACAGAGAAAGACAAATATCATATGATATCACGTATGTGGAATCTAAAATGTGATACAAGTGAACTTATTTACAAAACAGACTCACAGACATAAAAACTTATGATTACCAAGGGGAAAGGGAGGAGACAAATAAATTAGGAGTCTGAGATTAACAGATACAAACTACTATAGATAAAACAGATAGGGCTTCCCTGGTGGCGCAGTGGTTGAGAGTCCGCCTGCCCAGATAAACAACAAGCTCCTACTGTATAGCACAGGGAACTATATTTAATATCTTGTAATAGACTATAATGGAAAAGAACCTGAAAAAGAATATATATAATTGAATCACTTTGCCATACACCAGAAACTAACACAACATTGTAAATCAACTATACTTCAATTAAAAAGATGAGGTAATGTTTCCAGAAAACCATCTCCTTCCAACATCCTCCCTCCAGTAGTTTTCCAGCAAATCGGCCCCTTCCTACCGCTCTCTCCATTCCCAGGAGGATAAAGTTGCCTGGAGGCAGACTAGCGCGAATCCTCTCCTTCTCTTTAAGGTAAAGGCAGTTAATGGAGTTAACTCTGTTGTTTAAAAGCAGAATAACAGGGGACTTCCCTGGTGGCACAGTTGATAAGACTCCGTGCTCCCAATGCAGGGGGCCTGGGTTCAATCCCTGGTCAGGGAACTAGATCCCACATGCATGCTGCAACTAAGAGTTCACATGCTGCAACTAAGAAGACGTGGAGCCGCAACTAAGGAAACTGCCTGCCGCAGCTAAGACCTGGCGCCACCAAATAAATAATTAAATAAATATGAAAAAAATAACATTAAAAAAAAATAAAAGCAGAATAGCAAAAGCCGGAATGTGGAAGTGCAAAGTTCTGTTTACCTTGAGTCCCACCCCCAAAGGCCTGTCCTTCAGAGTCACAAAGACAGAGCCTTAGAACTGATATGTAAGAACTGTAACTGATGTTATATGAATTCCATTGAAACTGATACACAAAACAGTCTACAGGGTGTCCATAAAGCTGGAAACATAGGTGAATATATATAATGCAATTGAAGATATTTTCAAAGTGTAAAATACACACACACACACACACACACACAATGCTTCCAGACTTCATGTAGAATGGAAATCAAGTTCCACATACCTGGAATCCTGTTAAGTGTCACCCAGAAATGTTCATCAGGAGAGTAGGTGTCCTTCGACCACCCAAGTAAATCAATGGCCCTCTGGTCTTGGAGAACAAAATTAGCAAATTCTCTTGTAAGGGCTACATAGGTGGAGCCAAAGTAGATGGTGAGATTATGGGGAGGAGACATTTTTCTTATCCAAGTCCACAGCACGAAGGAGAACAATTGGTATTTCTGCTCCAAGTGCATATATCTGGTCCTTCTGATAATATGAGGAGGAGGCAGCACCCCTGGGGTGATGTTTTTCCCTTTAAATCCTTTCAGATACTGAACGATCTCCCTGTTGGTTTTCAGGGGGAAATCTTGCCCGCAGGTGTTGATGGCGTACTTCCACGGAACCTCCGAGTCTATGAGGTCTTGCAGGCAATTCAGGTCAGCCTGGAGCCTGGAAAATCCCGCGTAGACCACAGACTCCCTCTTGGAAGCCAGGAAGGCATTTGCGAAGCAGCTCAGCATCCTTCCTACCGAATCCTTGAAAGCAGAGGTGGATTTCTCATCCACATGAATGCAGTAGACATTTTGAGGCATGTAAATAGCCCTGAAAAGCCTCTCGAATGTATCAAAGTCTTTGTGGATGACCATGACATATGCCAAAGGGAACTCAGCTTCGTCTTTGGACAGAGGTTTCATTATGTAGTGATTCTGGGTCAAGTATTGTTGGCAAGTTATGTTTCTCAGTGGTGTCATTGGTATATTTTCATATAAGATTTTCTTTCCTGTTATAATCATGTCACAGACTTCTGCAAGCACTGAAGAGTTTGAGATTTTCCCCACTGGCAGGTATTTTGGCAGGACTAAATTGCTGGTATAGAGGAACAAAAGAATTATAGAAACGGCCATAAGCCCTACAACTAACCTGAATACCTTCAGCTTCATGTTTTCTACCATCTCTTCTGTGTTCGTCACTTCATATCATTGCTGAAGTCAGTCTTCAGGTCCATCCCCCGACTGCTGGGGAATCTACTCCCACTTCTTACTTTGAGCAAGAAGAGAAATACCGCCACTCACTTAAGGGACAGTGGATCAACCACAAGCTGAAGTTCTTCTCTAACGATGAAGGGATTGAGTGGATCTGAGAACATGAGCCACTGGGGCCAACGGAGCAAGAGCTGAGCAGTGTTGGGTACCTTGGTCCAGGTCAATCTCAAGTTAAGACCCTAACAAATCTGTCACGGCTGCCGACTCAAGGTGTTCCCCCGGGGGGGAGGAGGTAGAACGTGTGTCCGTCTTACAGCGCTTTCACCCCATCACCATCACCGACATCATGTTTGACCACAAGGGACGGTATATTTCTTCAACTTGGGGCCATATCAGTTGTTGTGAGGCAGGTGACCACCAGCAGTGACTGATATTAATGTTGACAGCTCCCAGAATTGCGGAATAGCAGGGTTTCTCTTCACCTAAAGATAAAAATCAAGAATTCAGAGACGCGGGATTGGAAGGAATCTTGCAGCTTTTTCAGACCAGCTCGCTCGAGTCACAAATGGAGCATCTTGAAAATGAACTGTCACTGATGTTCTATCACCCTCTTGGCTCCGTTTTCTCACTGACAACCTGGGAGGTGAGCGTTGACGTTACACCCACTTTGCACAAGAGGAGATTGAAGCCCTGACTTGAAGCACTGACTTGCCTAAGGGTCAATAATGAGTTCATGGTAGCATGAGGTCTCATGAGGGTCGAGAATATTGTACCTGGAATATTCGCTCCCCCCCTTTTCTTGATGAGTTCCTCCCGTCCATCAGGCCCCCCGTGTGGCACCCCTTCCCTGCCCTCCCAAGTCTGGGTTAGGAGCCCTTCCACCTGTTCTACTAGGACCTGGTGCCCCTCTCTTTGCTTGTCTGTTTGCCCCACCACTAGCCTATGGAGAGCGATTTCTGTCTACTGATCACTGGGTTTTGGGCACCTCGCTGATGTTAGGCGGTCATCATTAAATTAAGTCTAGTCATTTTTCTTCCCTCTATATCAGGGGTGGACAAAACTACAATGGGCATCATGGGTGAGGGCCAATCCACCTGCCACATGTTTCTGTACAGCCTGTGAGCTAAGAATTGTTGGACATTTTTGAATGGCTGAAAGGAAATTTGAAGAAAAAGAATATTTCATGATACATGAAATTCAAATTTCAGTGTCCGTAAATACAATGCCATTGGAACATAGCCATCGGTTTACAGATTGTCCACAGCTGCTTTCCCATGGCAACAGCAGAGCTGACCAGTTGTAACAGAAACCATCTGGCCACCCAAGACTAGAATATTTACTCCTTGGCTCTTGACAGAAAAGATTTCTTGATCCCTCCCCTATAATTACTGATGTCTCTACAAACCAGTGTATTTTCACCACACCAAGGTGACGACTGCGGACTTGGTACAACTTTACCACTTTCTCCTGTATTTTCTAGATTTCCTCACGAATGCTAGAATGACATCCTATTTGGTAGCAGAGCATGTGCTTTAAAGAGAGACTTGGAAATCTACAAACAACAAATGCTGGAGAGGGTGTGGAGAAAAGGGAACCCTCTTGCACTGTTGGTGGGAATGTAAATTGATACACCCACTATGGAGAACAGTATGGAGGTTCCTTAAAAAACTAAAAATAGGATTA
>NC_041231.1:101015284-101017312 GCF_002837175.3 Physeter macrocephalus
CTGTCATACAGAGTGAAGTAAGTCAGAAAGAGGAAAACAAATATCTTATATTAATGCATATATGTGGAACCTAGAAAAATGGTACAGATGGACCGGTTTGCAGGGCAGAAATAGAGACACAGGATGTAGAGAACAAACGTATGGACACCAAGGGGGGAAAGCGGTGGGGGTTGGGGATGGCGTGGGATGAATTGGGCGATTGGGATTGACACGTATACACTGATGTGTATAAAATGGATGACTAATAAGAACCTGCTGTATAAAAAATAAAGTAAAATTCAAAAAAATAAAAAATAATAAAATAATAAAAATGTATAATGCTTGCTTAAAAAAAGTTATTAAAAAAAAAAAGAGAGAGAGACTTGGGTGGGTTTGGATCTTGGTTTTGCTGGTTCCTAGTGGTATGAGCTTGGGCAAGGGGCTTTACTTTTCTGTTTCAGTTTTGTCATCTGTCAAATAAAGAAAATACCAGTAAGGTGGTCTGGCGGATGAATATGGGTTAATAAGTGGAATGCAATTTGCTCAGACTTTGACACATAGAAAACGACTGAGTCGCAGACGGTCACTTTTAGAGGCTCACCTGCACCTCTAGTGAACCAGAAATTCAGAGCACGCTGCTTTGCCTGGCTCCACTGTTTCTCAAACTCTGGCAAAACGTGGTGCTGCCACACACTGGCCCCGTACAGCGTAGCTGGACAAGGTGGAAAATCTTGTGCATGGCAGGAAGGGAGAATTTTTGTGCCAATACAGCATTTTATTCCCCCAATAGACTGGGAGCAACTCGGAGGGAAGAACATGTCTTTGAAGACATAAGGAGGAGGGCTCATCATGGCATTTGAGCGACCCTGAAGAATTCTCAGACCTCAAGGTCCCAACCCAACCAGCCAGCCGCGGTTTCCATAAGGACATTTAAGATGTCTCATAAGCAAGCAAATTGTTTTGGTGAGTTATTCCAGAAAAACGCCATAGCAATAACTTCTGTACATCTCATTAAGTCATTGGGGGACTTCCCTGGCAGGCCAGGAGGCCACGCTCGCAATGCTGGGGACACGGGTGGTTCAATTCCTGGTCGGGAGAACTGAGATCCCACATGCTGCGTGGTGCAGGCAGAAAAGAAAGTCATTGGAAACAATGACATTTAACGAAGGTTCTGAAAAAATGGGACAAGAGACAGGTTAGATTAGATGGAAGAAAAGCAAGCAAGGTCTGGAGCACGGAGTACTCTTGGGGATTCTTTGGAATGTTCCGGAAGGGACAGCTGAGCAGCCTGTAGAGCATATGAAGGCAGTAGGATGCACCAGGGGTCGTGTGCCATCACTTCTATTATTCATTTGCAGAATTAGATAGCAGTCCTAAAAATAAAAATTTCCCCAATGTCCTAGGCACACTCACATCAAAATCAAATCATTTCATTTTAATTCTTCTCATGTAATTTGAGTATCAAATTTTTAATTCTCACTTTTTTTTTTTCCAGGAAAGTTAAATGGTCACATAAGAGAACTGTCCAGTGACAGAACTGGGAAGAAGCTTAGAGGTCATCTCGTCCCCTGCTGTCATTTTACAGAGGAAAGCAGGATGCCATTCAGAGAAGGAAAGCAATTTGCTGTACGTCAGACAGCCGTGAGGGGCAGCTGGTCAGGGCTGATCCAGCGCAATGCGCTGCTTCCAAAAGTGTTTCCTTCCTTTCGATAAAGATTTCAGGAAACAACATTTTACAAGTGCTTCTGTATGCCTATTCAACTGAAGGACAGATTACGCAAGATTATCTTCACTTCATGAGATTAATCTTCAGTTCAGTTTCCACCCTTAGAAACCTAGGCTAAAGATAATATTTATGCTTTTAAAAGAGGCTAGAGGCTGATAACATATTTGCACTTTTTTTTTTTTTTTTTTTTTTTTTCTGCGGTACGCGGGCCTCTCACTCTTGTGGAGTCTCCCATTGCGGAGCACAGGCTCCGGACGTACAGGCTCAGCGGCCATGGCTCACGGGCCCAGCCGCTCCGCGGCATGTGGGATCTTCCCGGACCG
>NC_041231.1:101017437-101028640 GCF_002837175.3 Physeter macrocephalus
CCCGTGTCCTCTGCATCAGCAGGCGGACTCTCAACCACTGCGCCACCAGGGAAGCCCCATATTTGCACTTTGAAGTCCAGTGTGATAACACTTATTCTGGCTAGTCTTTTTTTTTTTTAAGTTTTGAATTTTATTTTATTTATTTTTTTAAGCAGTATTCGGGCTAGTGTTAGCAGGAGTAGGTAAATACATCCAAAGCCAAACAAAGACAATTTTGGAAACTTTGCAACCAAAACTGACCGGTTTATTCAAAACTCTTGTTAAGGGCATCTAATTCTAATAACATTTGTATTTATGACTGTCCTCTAAATCCTTAGTTATCTTCTGTAAGTAGATTATTTCTCATAAAAACAAGAGTTAACCCAATCCATCAGCATATTTCCAAGCACTTACCCATTATCCCCACTACGAAGGCCATTGCTGATCTTTTCACCCCTCTTCCCCCGCAAGCCCCCTACTCCTGTCCTTCCATATTTGACACATTCTTGCATTTCTGTCAAATTAGCTGAATGGAAGAGTAGTTTTTAATCAGGGGCACATGCTGACCCAGGAAAAGTTAACACAGAATCCCCTTCCGGTCTCTGATACCGAGATCTGAAACCTGGAAAATTCATATTCTACCCCTAATCACTGGCACTGAAGACTTGTTTAAGCATTTTTTAAAATTTTATTGTGGCATACAAGCATATAACATAAACGTTGCCATCATAACCACCTTGACGTGTGCAGTACAGTAGTGTTAACTATATGCATATTGTCAGCAGAACTCCAGAACTTTCTCACCTTGCATAACGAAAATTCTCTACCCATTGAATGATAACTCCCATAGCCCCTCCCCACCCAGCCTCTGGTAACCGCTACCTCCAATACTTTTTTTTTCTGTACGTGGGCCTCTCACGTTGCGGAGCACAGGCTCCGGACGCGCAGGCTCAGCGGCCACGGCTCACGGGCCCAGCCGCTCCGCGGCACATGGGATCTTCCCGGACCGGGGCTCGAACCCGTGTCCCCTGCATCGGCAGGCGGACTCGCAACCACTGCGCCACCAGGGAGGCCCTACCTCTAATACTTAATCAGCAAGAGCAAGGCCAGTATAACACCAGAGGTCTGTGATAACAGGAAGGAAGGACTCCTAGAGTCAGAGTCGCAGCCCAGTTGGTGAGGGTCTTAGGAATCACGTGGTTGCCAGGGACAGAAACCCACCCAGACAGAAGTTCTGTCATGTTAGGTGACTTGTCTGAGGCCGCCCCACTGATAGGAGCCTGAGTGGGGATTCAAGCCCCATCAACTGGCCCCAGAGCTGGAGTTCTTTGATGGCACCGAGGCACCCTGCCGCCCCCATCTCCATTCTCAGCTCATCTGTCTTAGAGCAGAATCAAGAAGGCAGAGCATCGTCTTGTTCGACCTCAGCTGGGAACGTACAAGTCTGGCGACTCAGGGTTTTTTGCTGCTCTGCACATGTGGGCCTATGACCACAAGTATTGATTTGAGGGTTACACATTGTAGAAAGTAGACAAATTTGCAAATATAGAATCGGTGAATAATGAGGATCAACGGTGTTTACTCAAGAGAAATCAAAGCGTGTGTTCATATATAGTCTTGGGCATGGCTGTTCAGGGCATCTTTATCTGCAACAGCAAAACATAATAATAGTAAAATAATAAAAAAATAAAATAATACAAATGTTCATAAACAGAGGAATGGATTTAAAAATTATCATATAGGGGCTTCCCTGGTGGCGCAGTGGTTGAGAATCTGCCTGCTAATTCAGGGGACATGGGTTCGAGCCCCGGTCTGGGAGGATCCCACCTGCCGCGGAGCAACTGGGCCCGTGACCCACAACTACTGAGCCTGCGCGTCTGGAGCCTGTGCTCCGCAACAAGAGAGGCCGCGACACTGAGAGGCCCGCGCACCGCGATGAAGAGTGGCCCCCACTCGCCACAACTAGAGAAGCCCTCGCGCAGAAACGAAGACCCAACACAGCAAAAATAAATTAATTAATTAATAAACTCCTACCCCCAACATCTTTAAAAAAAAAATTATCATATAGCCATATGATGGAATACTTTTCAGGATAAAAGGAAATGAACTATCTACACAAGCAACAACATGGACGGACCTCAGAATAGTCAGGCTGAAAGAAGCCACACCTCCCCCCAAAAAAGTACTTACTATATGATTCCATTCATAGAAATATCTAGAAAACACAAACTAATCTACGGCAACAGAGAGCAAATCAGTAGTTTCCCGGGAATGGGAAGCAAAAAGAGAGGAATTATAAAGAGACATAAGAAAACTTTGGGGGCCTAATGGATGTGTTCAGTATTCTGATTGTACTGATGGCTTTACAGATATATTAATGTGTCAAAATTTTTCACTTGTACATGTATGGGCAGTTTATTGTATCTCAGTGTTACCTCAATAATGCTGAGGACAAATCTGACAGAAAAAAAGTGGGATATAGTCATCCAGAGAATGATTAAATATTAAAATAATGCATATTGTATTTTTCTCCTGATGCCCAAGCTATGAATGTATTGAATGATATGGAATATTTGCAAATGTGCCAGGCACTGTTCTATGCTCTTTATATACAATAAATCATTTAAAACTCATATCGACTATTCTTCATGAGAGGGATACTAATTTTTTTTTTACTGAAGCATAGTTGATTTACAATGTGTTAGTTTCAGGTGTGATTCAGTTATATATATATGTGTATATATATATTCTTTTTCAGATTCTTTTCCATTATAGGTTATTCCAAGATACTGAATACAGTTCCCTGTGCTATACAGTAGGCCCTTGTTGTTTATCTATTTTACATATAGTAGTGTATATCTGTTAATCCCAAATTCCTAATTTATCCCTCCCCTCCTTGCCCTTTGGTAACCGTAAGTTTGTTTTCTATGTCTGTGGGTCTATTTCTATTTTGTAAATAAGTTCATTTGTGTCATATTTTAGATTCCACATATAAGCAATATCACATGATATTTGTCTTTCTCTGTCTGACTTACTTCACTTAGTATGATAATCTCTAGGTCCATCCTTGTTGCTGCAAATGGGAATATTTTATTCTTTTTTTATGGCTGAGTAATATTCCATTGTATATATGTACCACATCTTCTTTATACATTCCTCTGTTGATGGACATTTAGGTTGCTTCTGCGTCTTCGCTATTATTAATAGTGCTGGTGTGAACATTTGAGTGCACGGATCTTTTCAAATTAAAGTTTTCATCTTTTCTGGGTATATGCTCAGAAGTGGAATTGCTGGATCATATGGTAACTCTATTTTTAGTTTTTTAAGGTAACTCCATACTCTTCTCCATAGTGGCTGCATCAATTAACATTGCCACCAACAGAGGGATACTATTATTATCTCCCTTTTGCCCAAGAAAAAGCTGAGGAGGCACTGAGAGGTTAAGTAACTGGCCCAAGGTCACACAGCTTGAAGCAGGAGAACCAAGTCTCAAAAGCAGGCAGTTTGGGGCCAGGAGCCAGGATCCATGCTCCTGACAACTACATTATGTCATTTTCTTCTTGAAGGAAGGCAACTAACCTTTATTGAGTATCTACTGTATACCAAACATTGTGCTCAGTACTTCCGGGTTCCTTGGACAACTTAATTCTCACAATTACTCAAGAAGATAGAAGATATCATTTCAAGGTTTTTAGATGAAACTGCTTAAATTCAGAGCATGTTCCGCAGTGATGTCATATGTGAGCATAAACCTCATTTCGCCTGCCTCACCATCCACTTCGTTCATCAGTGTATTTCCTGTTCTTCCCTATGTCCCATGTCCCTGATTTAATCCCTAAATCAGCTACCAGATGATAGACACATTCTCCCTCACATAATATAAAGAAATGGCAAATTATAAACGAGGTCGGATATAGCAGAGTGATCCCCAGTTTTCAAAAAAACAAACAAATCCAATTACTCCCGCCTCAGGAGGTAAAGGAATTACCTCAGGTAATTCCCCCACCCCTGAGGGTAGGCTGGATTTGGTAACTCACTGTCAAACAATAGCGTATGGAAAAACAAAAAAAATTGTTCCTTTAATGCGGAGAAATCTGGCAAACCTGACCTTGACCAAGTGGTCAAAGTTGACACCTCAAAGGCGTGCTGTGGATGTCAGAGACCCCCAGGTAGGATGTGATGAGAAGGGCATCTCACCTCTGTGGCATTCTTCCTCCCAAACTCATAATCGCATTATGAACTTGAGAAAATACATCAGATACACCCCAACTGAGATCCATTCTAGAAAACACCTGTCCAGTCTTCCTCAAAACAGTCAAGGCAAAAAAGGCAAGACAGAAACTGTCATAGACCAGAGGTACTAAGGATACAGGACAACTAAGTGAATGAGGTATCATGAGCTGGGTCCTGGAACAAAAAAGGACATTAATGGAAAAACTGGTGAAATCCAAATAAAGTCTGGAGTTTAGTTATTAGTTATGTATTGATGTCAATATCTAAGCTTTGACAAACATACCACAAAGGTAACGAGAGATGATACCATTAGGAGAAACGAAAACCAATGGTAGGTATATCGGAACCCTTTGTAATATCTTTGCAAATTTTCTGTACATTTAGAATTATTCCAAAGTAAAATTTATCTTAAAAATCGAATCAGCTTTTATTCAAGCAAAACCTGAGCTTGGACCCTTACTGTGCAGGAAGAAACACTTAGGGGTGCAGGGGTGCAGCCTGGCTTTCAGACCATCCCAGCATTGCTGTTGGAGCATCCATTTCTGCAGCCACGTTGCCAGCACAAGCCCTGGGCGCCCAAAGTGCCAACTGGCTTAAGTTTCACACTGTTAGGGGAGCTTAAACATTGACAGCTTTAATCTGCCACTAAGTGAAAAATTGACCTCAGGTCCTCTGTGTCCATAAAGAGAATAAGGGTAAGTGTTCTTTCATTAATTGTGGCATCCATTGATAATCGATTTGATAACATTCCAGAAGAGTTTGGGATAAGGTGAACACACACACACACACACACACACACACACACACACACACACAATCTTATTACTGGGTTGCTGCTCTAGTAAGAAGAGCAGAGTTCTGGTTCCTGCACTTACTGTGTAAATTTGAGCAAGATTCTGAAGTCAGAGGAGCCTAGATGAAAGACAGACAGACAGACATTCAGACACACACACACACACACACACACACACACCCCTTATAGGTTTATCTCTGGGCAAACTCCCTACTTCATCTTCCCTTCCTGGGTAACCCTCCCCCCAGGCATTAGTGGTACAATCTCAGAACTTTCCAGAACCCCACATCTTTGCAGTAAAATCCCAACACTGAGACTGGCTATGGAGTAAAAAACCATTAGTCATCAACATGGAGATGAGCTGGCCTTGGGTAGCCCTGGAGCTGCCATCATGATCTCAGTCTTAGTCTGGAATGCAATCCGGAGGAGCAGTTCTAATTAGCTAACTTATTTAAAATATTTATTTATTTATTTTTATTGATTGATTGCTTGATTTATTTCGGCTGCGCTGGGTCTTAGCTGCGGCACGAGGGAACTTCGTTGCGGCGTGCGAACCCTTAGCTGCGGCATGGTAACTTTTATTTGCGGCACGCGGGATCTAGTTCTCCAACCAGGGATTAAACCCCTGCATTGGGAGCGTGGAGTCTTACCCACTGGACCACCAAGGAAGTCCCCTAAGTAGCTAACTAAACGGATTTTGGGGCGGTCTTGCCTCGATAATTCAGACATTCACGTTGATCCAGGAGCATTCGGACTCTGGTCTCCTGCGAGCCCTGAGGGAGTGGAGAGGAGGGTACATCCCTAAAGTATGCACCGCCCGTCCCCCTACCCCAGCTCCCAGAGCCCTTTCTCTAGAACTGATGATTGTCTCTTTGCAGTGCAAATACAGTTACTGGTCAGAATGCTTGAGCAAGTTTGATCTTGCCCCAGTTTTAACCTCGCTTTGAGAAAAATGTGGTTACTTGCATTTCTCCCTCTTAAAATTGCTCAGAGACTGGCTCCCACCTCTTGGGTCTAGGCGGCCCCATGAATCCCGTCTCACCCTCTCTCCTCGGATCAAAATCAGTGACTTGGGGAAGAAGTGTCACCAAAGGCTCTTAAAGGCTCGTCAGGCCTATTCTCTGTTGTTTTTTATTTCTGGAAGCATTTATTTCCCATAAATGTCAGGTCAAAAAGGAGCTCTGCTGACATTTGCGATGATAAAGGGGCTGAGCCTGGCTCTGAACCCAGGGCTTCTGCTGCCCCAGCTGGCTCCGCTGAGCCGCCCAAGGGCTGGAAAGCTTGGGAGGTGCATGGAAAAACCGGGCAGTCAGAGGGCAGTGCCTATTTTTATAAAGAGGGCAAGAAGGTGGCACCAAGGATTACAGTTTCTCTCGCAGCCCATCGAGTGCCTGGCAGGAAAGGCGGCGAACGCGTCACAGTTCCCCGAATACCAGTGAGCAACAGAGAAGTCTGCTCTGATTTGTACTGCATTAGTACAAATCTCCAACATTTTATTTCGCTTGGGTCTTGCTTTGAGAGAGTTCTTGAAAGGAAAATAATGGACAGATCACTCCCTGGAGGGTGAATCTGTGGGACAGTCAGGAACAAGGCCTTTGACTTTGCCTTGGTGACGATGGAGAGATGGCACACAGATAGCGTGTACATGTCACAGGTCTGTTTTTATTTGTGCTACTTATTGGAATTAGTGTCCGGAAGAGCCAGTCTCACCGATACCTAAAGTCAGTGCCCAGATGCTGTGGTCCTTGAAAGCTCAGGGCCAGGGATGATTGTCTGGGTTTCTCCTTATCCCCCGCAGGACTTGTTCAGAGCTGGGCAGCAGGGAACAGACAGACCTGGGTTTAAATTCCCTCTCTGTCCCTCGTAAGCTGTGTTCATTGGAACAAACTGTTAATATCTTTAGTCTTCATTTACTCTGTGTATCAGTCAGGGTTCTCCAGAGAAACAGAACCAATAGGGGCTCTCTCTCTTCTCTGTCTCTGTCTCTCTCGATAGATCGATATCAAGAGACATTGATTTATTTTAAGGAATTGGCTCACATGATTGTGGAGGTTAGCAAGACAGCAACCTGTAGGGTAGACTGTCAGGCTGAAGATCCAGCTGAGAGTTGATAGGAAATTCAGGCAAGAGTTGAACTGCAGTCTTAAGTCTGAATTCCCCCAGGGCAGCAGGTGGGAAACTCAGCAGGCTTTCTGTGTTGCTGTGAGGCAGAAGTGCTTCTTCTGGAAACCTCAGTCTTTTTTTTTTTTTTTAATTAAAAAAACTTTTTTATTCAGCATTCTTATTAGTTATCCATTTTACACATACGAGTGTATATATGTCAATCCCAATCTCCCAATTCATCCCCCCCTCCCCCCGCCACTTTCCCCCCTCGGTGTCCATACGTTTGTTCCCTATACCCGTGTCTCTATTTCTGCCCTGCAAACCGGTGGAAACCTCAGTCTTTACTCTTAAGGCCTTCAGCTGACTGGATGCAGCCCACCCACAGTATGAAGGATAATTTCCATTAAGCAAAGTCAATTGATTTAATTATATCAGTAACCAATCCCATCTATAAATCCTTTCCCAGCAACATCTAAACTGGGTTTGAGCAAGTAACTGGGCACCAGAGCCTAGCCGTGCTGACCTCTGAAATTAACCATCACACTCTGTAAAGTGTGAATGATAATAGTTACTCCTTCAGAGGGTCCTTGTAAGAATTGAATAATTGCATGGAAAGCCTCTACCGTGTCCTGCACATACTGGATGCTGGGAAAGAGATGAATACAATTATTATCTTCATCTCTAATTTAAATGATTTTAAATGAGAAGTGAGCCTAAAGCAGTAAAATTGTATGATCTTTCAGCCAATTCTGGTGAGAATTCCAACTCTACCTTCTGATGATGTAGCCTTAGGCAAGACATTCTTTCCCCTCTGAGCTTCAATCCTTTCTTCTGGGAAACAGGGATTAAATGAGTATCCTGCAAGGCTGCTGGAGGTTTCAGAGAATGCATGTGAAACGCATGGTACACAGTACCTGCCACACAGCTGTCACTATGGTTGTGATTATTGACATTATTGTCAAGGCATTATTGGGTACCTACCACTTCTGTGCTCAAGCCCATGTCAGAGGCATTTCAGGAGAGCCACACGGTGAGTATGGTTCACAAGGAGCTCTATCTGAAGCATTCATTGTAAAAATAAAGACAGTACAGTGGCAGGTAACACATAGATCTTGCCATGGGCTGGGCCCTAGTCCGAGTGCTTTTTTGTTTGTTTGTTTTTGTTTTTTTGCGGTACGCGGGCCTCTCACTATTGTGGCCTCTGCGGAGCACAGGCTCTGGACTCACAGAGCTAATTTACACATAAACAAACACATGTATAATACTTCAGGTGCTGCGGGGAAGATCAAAGCAGGGTGGAGGGATAGACACAGACAGACATAGACAGGGTGAGGGTGAATGGGGCGGGGGTACGTGCCGTTTAAACTGAGCGGTCAGAGGGGTTTCTCAATCAAGGTGACCATTGAGCAAAGAGTTGAATGGGGAGGAGAAGTGAGCCCTGAAGATTTCTAGAGAAAAAGCAGTCCAGCAGAGATGGCAGCACATGCAAAGGTCCTGAGGTGGGATTGTGTTTGGCACAGGCAAATAACAGCACGTGGCAACATGGAACCAAAGGAGTGAGGAGAGAAAGGAAGGGATGAGAAGAGGAAAGTCAGGAGGAGAGGTAGCAGGGCCAGATCAGCAGGCACTTGTGATAATTTGGCTTTTACTATGAGGTAAGCCAGAGAAGGGCTTGAGCGGACATGATATGATTTTGATTTTATTTATTTATTTATTTTAAAAGAGTTATTTATTTGGCTGTGCCAGGTCTTTTGTTGCGGCATGAGGGATCTTCACTGCCATGTGCGGGACCTTAAGTTGCGGCACGCGGGATCTAGTTCCCTGACCAGGGATCTAACCCGGGCCCCCTGCGTTGGGAGTGCAGAGTCTTAACCACTGGACCATCAGGGGAGTCCCGATATGACTTTATTTATTTTTTTTTTTTTGCGGTACGCGGGCCTCTCACCGTTGTGGCCTCTCCCGTTGCGGAGCACAGGCTCCGGACGCGCAGGCTCAGCGTATAGGTGTGAGCTCACTTCCTGTTTACAACACCATTGTGAATTAGATGCTTTCCTGTTACTTCCTTTGCAGAAGAGGAAACTGACTCACAAGATGTTAAGTGACTTGCTGAGGTCACATGGTGGTGGCAGCAGAGGGGATGTGATTCAAACCCGGGCAGATCGAAGACAGTGTCCACTCTCCTTACGGCTCTTCTATACTAAGCATCACATTGGAAATCATTAGCTTAGGAAATCAGAGCTCATGCCCTGTGGTCTCCTTGAATTACTTTCTGGAGTCCTTCAAAAGCTGAAGGGAGACATGTTTGTCTGATTTCTAAAATCATTCATTCACTCATTTGCTCTTTTCACAAGAGCACAGTGTGAGTCCAGAGCCCCTCCTTAGGAAGTGTCTCCAATACAACCCAGGTGAACAAACAAAGTAGAGGGAGTTGGGTAAGTAACATCCAAAGGGGCGGGCCTGGACAGACGGCTGCAGTGGGAACCCCAGTAGTTGGGGATGTCCCCACAAGAAACTTTGGGTCTAGAAAGATTGGATAGAAATATTAACTTAGACAAACGTTCCGCCCTTCTGATAAACCAAGAGACTTGCTGATAAACGCCTGGTGGATCAATAAACACAGGAAAGCTTGGGCTCTGTGCCCACCTTGGCCAGGCTTGCCCTGCAAGGGCCCTGCTCCCTTCTCTTCGTGACACGTGTCCACAGGTGAACAGTAATCCACGCTTACCATCGCCATCATTAAGAACATACAGAGAGAGCATCCTCCCTGCACAAGCTACTAGGTAAGACATCACCCCGCTTTTCCGCGGGACCAGGGCAGCAGGCAGTGTGTGCCAGTCCTGCCTTCTCTGTCCTGACACCTGAGGCAGTGTGGTGTGCTGGCTAAGAGTGTAGGTTTTGAGGACAAACACATGTGGCTTCAAATCCTTGTTCTTTTACATCTTCACTATGGACTTGGGCAAGGCGTGTGCCCTCTCTTGGCCTTAGTTTCATCATCTCTTGGAGAAAGACTGCTTTGGATGAAACTGTGCTCCACCCAAATTCATACGTTGAATCATTACGTGATGGGACAGAGGTGCTAGCCAGAGCTCCAATATGGCAATCATTTTGCAATATATAAATGTATCAAATCACCATATTGTGCACCTTAAACTTACACAACGTTATGTGCCAAATGTATTGATATTTCAATGGAAAAAAATGACCTCTGCTTAATAGTGATTTGAAGGCCCATAGCTCAGGTTCTACATCTATTTTTTTTTTATAAAATAAAAGAAAGCAAACAGATAAACATCTGACCCTCTTCCTTGAGAGAATGGGGTATAGAAATTGTAGGATGTGAAAACAATGCCCCCTTTACCCCCTGTTTTGCCCCAAATCTGAACAGGTAATCTTGAGACATGGGCCAACAGAGTGAGGTAGGTGGTGGGAAAAAAAGTTGCCTTACCCTTGCTGGGAACAATTACTCTCCAGATACTGAGGGCATTTTCTCAACAAAGGGAATTGATGTGTGAACTTTGGCTGGGAGTTCTACCAGGAACTTGCAGCAAGAGAAGGTAGGAAAGGACAATAAGATGAGCAGTCACCTTAGAGGGCCAGGCTTGGAAGAAGGTCACGATCTCAAAGAGATGGGGAAACGGCGCGGGCCGTGCTATCGCCTTTTCTACAAAAACTTGAAAGCCATGTTAGCGAGGATTGTTTTCTGTTGCTGGCCACCAAGAACCTCAGCTGATACAGCCATGGTTAGTGGCTCTGCCATCAGACTCCCAGGTTTGAACCCTCACTTTACCGTTTACCTGTTGTGCCATCTTTGGCCAACATGCCATCCTGCTGCAGCCGGGATACCAGAGTCCTCCCAGAAAGCTCCAACATCAGTTAGCTCTTGCTGCATAACAAACCTCTCCAACATGTAGCAGCTTAAAACATTGATCAGGGCTTCCCTGGTGGCGCAGTGGTTGCGCGTCCGCCTGCCGATGCAGGGGAACCGGGTTCGCGCCCTGGTCTGGGAGGATCCCACATGCCGCGGAGCGGCTGGGCCCGTGAGCCATGGCCGCTGAGCCTGCGCGTCCGGAGCCTGTGCTCCGCAACGGGAGAGGC
>NC_041231.1:101030549-101035520 GCF_002837175.3 Physeter macrocephalus
GCAACGGGAGAGGCCACAGCAGAGGGAGGCCCGCATACCACAAAAAAAAAAAAAAACAAAAAAAAAACATTGATCATTTCACACAAGGTGCGTCATCTTGGCAAACTTGACCTGTCTGTACATGAGTTTCTTGTGAAATGGAATAATGCTAGCATCTACTCCATCATGTGAACCGCTTGGAACAGTACCTGGCATACCATCAAAGCTATTATAATCATGCCCAGGTTCTAACAGGTTTGTATTTATGTCACAGACCCACCCACCTGCTGAGTGGGTGGGGGCTGGTATGTAGCTAAGCCCAGCCTCACCTAGTCTGCAAATTATTCTGAGGCCTCGGCTCCCAAGAGTCATGCTGTGAGTCAGTTTCCTCTTCTTGACAAGAGAGAGAGCATGCTATCTCATGGGGTCACGGGACTCTTGGGGAATAGAAATTGATCTGGGCTGGGCCTTGGAGAGCTGGTTAGCTAGGGAATCACATTGTCTCAGGTCCTTTTAAACCTTGGGGGAAGCTACGGGGGAAATGTAATTGGGCTGGTCCATGCCATGGGGGTGGGGCTGGGGGCGGGGTCTGTCACGAAGCCTGCCGGGAGCTCTCTGGCTCTCTTTTTCAGATGACCCTGGTCGTCTGGACTCAGCCCCCTGAGCTGCTGAAATTAAATAGATCGACAATTCGTTTCTCCGTCATACTAGCTGCATATCAAATGCTCAATAGCCACACTCTCGTGGCTTGTGCCGCCCTGTTGGAAAGTACAAGCATAAAACATTTCCATCAGCATAGAAGATTCTATCAGACAGGGCTGTGAGATCCGGGGTTCCATCCCTGACCCCCACACACAGCCCAGCTGGCAGCTAGCAAGAGCAGAATTTCTCCGACATGCTGTAATAGGAGGGCATGTGAAAGGCCTCTCCACCAAAAACATTTCCCTCACTTACAAGGAAGATTCTGTGAGTGTTCACCATCCATTTCTTCAGATGAAAGTGTGTCTCTTTCTAAGCCTCAAGAAAAATGCAAATAGTTCAGTGGTACAGTATAGTCATTAAAACTTTAGTTTTATCTGCTATTTATTATTCATTCAGCCAGTATTGGTTGAGGGCCCAGTGTGTGCCAAGATGCTGGGGATACTGCCTGTTCTTTGTTCTGGGGATACTTCAGAAATTAAGACAGAGCCCCTGTACTCACAGAGCTAATTTACACATAAACAAACACATGTATAATACTTCAGGTGCTGCGGGGAAGATCAAAGCAGGGTGGAGGGATAGACACAGACAGACATAGACAGGGTGAGGGTGAATGGGGCGGGGGTACGTGCCGTTTAAACTGAGCGGTCAGAGGGGTTTCTCAATCAAGGTGACCATTGAGCAAAGAGTTGAATGGGGAGGAGAAGTGAGCCCTGAAGATTTCTAGAGAAAAAGCAGTCCAGCAGAGATGGCAGCACATGCAAAGGTCCTGAGGTGGGATTGTGTTTGGCACAGGCAAATAACAGCACGTGGCAACATGGAACCAAAGGAGTGAGGAGAGAAAGGAAGGGATGAGAAGAGGAAAGTCAGGAGGAGAGGTAGCAGGGCCAGATCAGCAGGCACTTGTGATAATTTGGCTTTTACTATGAGGTAAGCCAGAGAAGGGCTTGAGCGGACATGATATGATTTTGATTTTATTTATTTATTTATTTTAAAAGAGTTATTTATTTGGCTGTGCCAGGTCTTTTGTTGCGGCATGAGGGATCTTCACTGCCATGTGCGGGACCTTAAGTTGCGGCACGCGGGATCTAGTTCCCTGACCAGGGATCTAACCCGGGCCCCCTGTGTTGGGAGTGCAGAGTCTTAACCACTGGACCATCAGGGGAGTCCCGATATGACTTTATTTATTTTTTTTTTTTTGCGGTACGCGGGCCTCTCACCGTTGTGGCCTCTCCCGTTGCGGAGCACAGGCTCCGGACGCGCAGGCTCGGCGGGCATGGCTCACGGGCCCAGCCGCTCCGCGGCACGTGGGGTCCTCCTGGACCGGGGCGCGAACCCGCGTCCCCTGCATCGGCAGGCGGACTCTCAACCACTGCGCCACCAGGGAAGGCCCCCCGATATGATTTTGACCTACTCCGGGGTCAGAGCAGTCACAGTACATCAGTGTAAGTTACAAGTGCCCCCAGAAAACGTCCATACATTTGGAGAACCACGAGATTCCCAGAGGTGGGCCCCGTGAGCTGCCGGCTGCAGCTAGGATTGAGGGACGAGACCCGTGGCTGCTTCAGCCTCCGCTGGTATTTAAAATACTCAAGAGGCTCCGTTGGGTGATGGCACAGAACCTTTCCCCAAGCTGGGTTCTAGCATTATCTGGCATTATCTGCTGAGTCTGCCTGACACACTGTGCTAAAGCCTCATTTTCTTTCCAGGCTGACTCAACATTTTCCTTCTTCCAGGAAGAGAACTCCCTCTAATCCGCCTGTTCTAGTGAATCAGGCTTTTCCCTCTTAATGCCACTCCTCATTAAAGCCAACTCTGCTTGTCCCAGACTACCTGGGCCGGCACCTCTCTCCCCTACGGTCTTTTTCTGTCTTGGGGGCCAGTGTTGTATGTGGTTGCATCGTGTGCCGCAGCACGGGTGCAGCTGAGATGCATATTTTGCACCCCAAAATGTTGGGTTCCCCACAATAGGGGTAGATGAGTGGTAGGCACAGGTAGATGTAATTTAGTTTGAGTATATGCCACAGAGCCTCCCGCATCCTCTGGGTCTCAGAGTGGGGCTCTACCGCAGGGCCGCCTGGATCCACCACATGGTGCTTATGCTATAATCTCATCCGACACCTATTGTTTTCCTCTTTTCTGCTCAATAATTTTCCATCCACAAAAAAAGGGGTGATGTGCGTTCGTGCATAGCCGTGGCGTGTTGGACATGCTGCCGTTGTATTTTGTCCACTATAACCAGGGACCTTTCCAAGTATTCAATCATCAAGGTTCATGGTTACACAGAGATCAGTCCACTAGGAGCCATACACCTCATGGTTTGAAGTCCCAGAAGGAAGGGGTGCTCCCAGAATTCCCTCCCAAATTCCTTGTAGTAAATGTAGCCTGAAAAATAGGAGTCAGAAAACTAGAGTCAAAACTGGACTTCCTGTTAATGACTAAATGGAGTCTAGTAACGTCCTCTTAGTAGTAACTAGAGTCCATTTGCATGGCTCCCAGAGAGATGCCACTCAAGTTTACAGGCTGCCGCTAGACCTTTTCAGGTTCCAAAACCTGGGCTGGTCTTGGCAAACATAGCCTTACGCTCCCAGGTGTCAGGTACAATTGTCCTAAAAGATAATATGAATCTCTCGTTCTGAGCCTCTTTTGAGGTATTATCAATAATATAAAGTTGGATTTCCCTCATTGCATACCCCACTTATTCATTCCTTTCCTCTCAGCTAATATCTCTCCTTCTCTCCATTTGTCATTTATTTTTACCCAGACTTTTTCACCTTTGGAAGGGATATTCATTTCGGCCTGTGTGCTGGTCCAGGTTGCTGGCAGCAATACTCGTCTAGCCAGTGTCTCCCCCTTGGTCCCCTCCCATTCGCATAGAGTAGGGTTACACAGGTGCAGAACACTGCGTTCACTGTCACCCCAACTTTTCCAGACAGGGTGAAGGTACGATCCACCCTATCAGGACTGTAGGAATTCTGATACAAAGGTTGAAAGAGATAGTTACTTGCTCAAGAATCATCCCTGCTGGGACTTCCCTGGCGGTCCAGTGGTTAAGACTCTGCGCTCCCAAGGCGGGGGGCCCGGGTTCGACCCCTGTCAGGGAACTAGATCCCGCATGACGCAACTAAAAGATCCCGAACCCGGCAACTGGAGCTCCGCGTGCTGCAACTAAGACCTGTGCAGCCAAATAAATAAATATTAAGAGAAGAAAAAAGAATCATCCCTGCTTCCAGCACCTGCAGTTGCATCCCTAGTCCTGGGGTGACTGCATCGAGTAGGAGAAAAGAAAGTTACAGAGTCGCACCAGCATCCTCCCTCAGCCCCTCTCCTCCACACCGGCCCCCCACCCCAGCAGAGGAATCTACTGAGGCCCCCTCTTGCAGAGTGTGAGCACACACTCGGGGAGGCACCTAAGCCCGCCCCCCATGCCCTTCTCTGCCCCCTGCCACCCCCGGTTTCAGACAACGGACGTTTCAACCGTCTGTCCTGCTCCTCTATTAAACCATTACTCTCATGAGGATATGCAGTGCGATTTGTCCATTTGATAATGGACACTGTTGGATATTATGGGCTGGAGAGGACATCCCTTGGTCTGAAGAAATGTAACGTGGCAGCCCAAATGGATGAGGATCTTCTGTTCCGATCCGTTAACAGTATCGTGAGCGTTTGTGTCTACCACTGCCTATGCGAAGCCCATTCCAGAGTAAGCGTCTATCACTGTTACGACCCATTCAGAGTCTCCTGGGGTGCAGAGTCCACTTGCCAGCTATGTGCAGGGCCTTCCCCCGGGGAGCTTCCCACATAGTCATCTGCACTCTCTGTCTCTCTTGTTGACAGACAGAACAGTTCTGGTTATTGTTTTGTGCCTCAGAAGGCGTCTGACTGTAGTCCTTCTCTGCATTGCCGCAGTACGCCTCACGTCCATCCACTCATTTCATGGACCCAGGTGTCCAAAAGGTCCGCTTGGTGGAGCCAGTCACCTTCCAAGCCTAGAGGGGAATTCTTCTTTTTCTTTTTTTTTCGGCCATGCCGTGCGGCATGCAGGATCTTAGTTCCCCAACCGGGGGTTGAACCCGCGCCCCCTGCAGTGCTGTCGTGGAAGCGCAGAGTCCTCACCACTCGACCGCCAGGGAATTCCCAAAAAGGGAGTTTTTCTTTTTTCATTTTCTTTTTTAAAATTTTATTTATTATGTATTTCTGGCCGCGTTGGGTCTTTGTTGCTGCGCGCGGGCTTTCTCTAGTTGCGGTGAGCGGTGGCTACTCTTCGTTGCGGTGCGTGGGCTTCTCATTGCG
>NC_041231.1:101036101-101049161 GCF_002837175.3 Physeter macrocephalus
CTGGAGCTCCGCGTGCTGCAACTAAGACCTGTGCAGCCAAATAAATAAATATTAAGAGAAGAAAAAAGAATCATCCCTGCTTCCAGCACCTGCAGTTGCATCCCTAGTCCTGGGGTGACTGCATCGAGTAGGAGAAAAGAAAGTTACAGAGTCGCACCAGCATCCTCCCTCAGCCCCTCTCCTCCACACCGGCCCCCCACCCCAGCAGAGGAATCTACTGAGGCCCCCTCTTGCAGAGTGTGAGCACACACTCGGGGAGGCACCTAAGCCCGCCCCCCATGCCCTTCTCTGCCCCCTGCCACCCCCGGTTTCAGACAACGGACGTTTCAACCGTCTGTCCTGCTCCTCTATTAAACCATTACTCTCATGAGGATATGCAGTGCGATTTGTCCATTTGATAATGGACACTGTTGGATATTATGGGCTGGAGAGGACATCCCTTGGTCTGAAGAAATGTAACGTGGCAGCCCAAATGGATGAGGATCTTCTGTTCCGATCCGTTAACAGTATCGTGAGCGTTTGTGTCTACCACTGCCTATGCGAAGCCCATTCCAGAGTAAGCGTCTATCACTGTTACGACCCATTCAGAGTCTCCTGGGGTGCAGAGTCCACTTGCCAGCTATGTGCAGGGCCTTCCCCCGGGGAGCTTCCCACATAGTCATCTGCACTCTCTGTCTCTCTTGTTGACAGACAGAACAGTTCTGGTTATTGTTTTGTGCCTCAGAAGGCGTCTGACTGTAGTCCTTCTCTGCATTGCCGCAGTACGCCTCACGTCCATCCACTCATTTCATGGACCCAGGTGTCCAAAAGGTCCGCTTGGTGGAGCCAGTCACCTTCCAAGCCTAGAGGGGAATTCTTCTTTTTCTTTTTTTTTCGGCCATGCCGTGCGGCATGCAGGATCTTAGTTCCCCAACCGGGGGTTGAACCCGCGCCCCCTGCAGTGCTGTCGTGGAAGCGCAGAGTCCTCACCACTCGACCGCCAGGGAATTCCCAAAAAGGGAGTTTTTCTTTTTTCATTTTCTTTTTTTAAATTTTATTTATTATGTATTTCTGGCCGCGTTGGGTCTTTGTTGCTGCGCGCGGGCTTTCTCTAGTTGCGGTGAGCGGTGGCTACTCTTCGTTGCGGTGCGTGGGCTTCTCATTGCGATGGCTTCTCCTGTTGCGGAGCACGGGCTCTAGGTGCGCGGGCAGAGTAGTTGTGGCTCTCAGGCTCTAGAGCGGAGGCTCAGTAGTTGTGGCACGTGGGCTCAGTAGTTGTGGCTCGTGGGCTCTAGAGCACAAGCTCAGTAGCTGCGGCACGCGGGCTCGGTAGTTGTGGCTCTTGGGCTCTAGAGCGCAGGCTCAGTAGTTGTGGCGCACGGGCTTAGTGGCTCCGCGGCATGTGGGATCTTCCCGGGCCAGGGCTCGATCCCGTGTCCCCTGCATTGGCAGGCGGATTCTTAACCGCTGCGCCACCAGGAAAGTCCCAAGAAGGGAGTTTTTCTGATGGGCATTGACGTGTCCTACTTAATGTGCCCCTTAGGAAGATGTCACCAAGATGGCGGCATAGGAGACCCCAGGCTCTGCCCCACCCCTGCGAAGGGCCACAATTACACGGCTATCCGTGAACAAAAACAGAGGGCTCTGGAGCCCACTTAAGTCAACTTAAACTTCAGCAACAGAGCAGAACAACAAACCCAAGAATAAGTGCGCACAGAGAGAAGGAAGACAGCTTAATTTTGCTTTCATCATCCCATCCCTGGGTGGGCAGCGTTCAGCACCCGGAATAGAAGGAGTTCCCCTCGCCAGGAAAGGAAGAGCAGGGAGAGCGACCGCACGAAGGTCCCGCTTCAATCTCGTTCCATTCAGATTGCAAAGCTGAGACAGATGGCTGCGAACAAGGAAGAGAAGCAAGGCTACCGAAGACGGTGGGAGCAACTGGGGTTCACAGCGACACTTGCAAACCCAGCAGCTTTTGTCCCCGAAGAAGGAACCGGTGACCAGCACAGCTGCCCGTGGGCCCCCTGCCGATGGTATCAGCTGTCCGCCACTGCCCCCGTATTCAAGTTCGCTGACGCCAGCCACCTGAGCCCCTCCGCTCTCCCTCCCCGCCTTCCCCGTCCCCACTGGAGCCCAGGGACCACACCAGCAGCAAGCCCCGTCCTCCGCAGCCTGTGAGTGGAGGATGCCAGCCTAGAACCCCACAGCTGACCCTAGACCCCATCATCACGGGTGCACTCGGGGCTGGCGCCTCCAGCTGCGCGCTTACATGCGGACAGCCAGACACCCATCACCAGCGGCCAGAGCGTGCGTTTGCCTCAGGGGAGGCTGTGTAGCCACGGGCGAGCATGCCTGATAGCCAGGGCCCCTGTAGCCGGTTGTGGACCCAAATCAGGCCCTGTCTTCTGCCTCTGTCCTGTACTCCTATAATACTAGCCCCTCCAGGGACTTCCCTGGTGGTCCGGTGGTTAGGACTCTGGTACTTCCACTGTAGGGGGCCCGGGTTCAATCTCTGGTCGGGGAACTAAGATCCTGCAAGCCTCGAGGCACAGCCGAAAAACTTTAAACCAAACAAAACAAAACCCAACAAAAAGAACTAGCCCCCCCGGCTGAGCACCCGCATGGCCCCTGCCCTGCCCCCATCACGGCTGTGCATCCAGCACTGTGCATCCATGGCAAGAACCAGCAGCCACAGTAGTATGGGCTGACGGCCAGGGACCCCACCACTGCCGGTCTCCCCCAGCTGGTCCTGGCCCTTGCTGCTTGCCCCGGCCTCCAGCACCACGTGTGTGTCTGCGTCCGGCCCTGCTGTCTCTCAGACACCTGCACCTGGCCCCGGCGGCTGAGTGTATTCACACTGCTGGCCCTGGTCACCATCACTGCCTGCCCTCATTCCTGGCCGCTGGGCCTGGAGGGACCTCTGAGGACCCCAGCGGCCACTGCAGCTGCTTCTGACTCCCCCAGAGCGCTGGCCAAGGACCACACGGCTGTCAACGCCGGGGACCCCAGCAGGCCGAACCGAAGGCACGTTACACCCTCAGCCCCCAGACACCCGGCTTCTACGCTTGGACCTCTGCACCACGAGGCCTGGGCTCACAGCCCGCTCCAGGGCATATCCCCACCTGCAGGTGAAAGTCTTCCCTTACTGAAGTTAGTCCATAAAGTCTGAAAGACGTGACTGATTCTTCCAATGTGCAGACACCTGTGCAAGGCTACACGCAGTCAGGGAAACAAAAGTCCACCAACGGAAGACAGTAAACCTCCGGTCACTGGCCCCAAAGGAATGGAGATTGCCCTACAAAGAATTCAAAATAATTGTCTAAAGGTGCTCGGTGAACTACAAGAGAGCACGGATTAGCAATTTAACAGTGTAGCTGATTCACTTTGTTACACAGCAGAAACTAACAGCCATTGTAAAGCAATTATACTCCAATAAAGATGTCAAAAAAGACAAAGTATAGGACACAGAGACTTCTCAACATATGCAGTTTTTACTTCTTTGTTACAAATAAATATAGTATACAGTGGCTAAATAGAGAACATAGAAGATGCTAAATAAACGTTTCTTAAATTAAAAACAACAACAACAGCAGCACTTTAACAGTATCAGGAAAATCATCCGAGAACGAAATGAGAAGTTCAACAAAGAGAAAACATAAAAAAGAACCAAATAGGACATTTGCCTTATTTGGAGTGGCCAAGACGGCAGAGCAGGAAGACCCTGAGCTCCCCTCCTCTCATGGGCACGCCAGTTACAACTGTTTACAGAGCCACCGTTGATGAGAGAGGCTGGAAGACTAGCAGAAAAGACCTTCTACCACTAAAGATATAAAGGAGGAACCACAAGCAGATGGGTAGGAGGGGCAGAGACACGGTAGAGTCAGGACCCACACGTGCAGGTGGATGCCCCGCAAATAGGAGGATAATCACAACTGCAACTGTCTGAGCCCCGCGTCAGGCACCCCAGCTCAGGGGTCTGCACGGAGAAGATGAGCCCACAGAACACTGGCTCTAAGGCCAATGGGCTGTACCTTCAGGAGTCCCAGAGGGCTGCGGGAAATTGAAACTCCACTCGTACAGGGAGCGCCTAGAATCTCACATGCTCCAGGACCCAGGGCAAAAGCACTCATTTGAAAGGAACCTGGGTCCGACCCACCTGCTGATCCTGGAGGGCCTCCCGGAGAGGCAGGAGGCCGTTGGAGGCCACCCTGGGGTCACAGACACTGAGGCAGCCTTTTGGGGGAGCTTGTTCTACCACGAGGACACTGGGGCTAGGAAGCACCATTCTGGAATTCTCCCTCTAGCTTCTTAGCTCAAGGACTGGCCCTGCCAGTTGGCCCATCAGCAATAGTACTAGGATGCCTCAGGCCAAGCAGCTAGCCAGGCAGAGACACAGCTCTACCCACCAGCAGGCCTGCTATCTTAAGATCCCCTGAACCCCAAGCCACCCTGGCAGCGACCCTGTCCCCCAGAGGGCTCAGGACCCCGCCCTGACACCAGTGAGCCAGCACTAGCCCTGGGCCCAGGCTCACTCACTAGGGAGCAGGCAGCAGCCCCAGGAGCCCCCCGGGCCCTGGGCCCATCCACCAGCGGCTGACACACAAACTCATGGACCTCCAGGGCGCCGCAGCCAGACATCCTGGGATCTGGCTGTGCCCACCAGTGGGTGGGAGTCAGCCCTTGGGTCCCCTGGGTCTGGCCCCATCCACGTACAGGCAGACGTCAGCCACAGGACTGTCACAACCCCACAGCCTTCCATGTCAGGACATGGCCCAAACACCCGGAGGCCAGCACCGGCTCTGGGACACCTTGGGCCCCTCAGCCAGCAGCCCCAGGATCTACCCCCCCCCACCGGTGGCTGAGACTAGTTTTGCGGTTCCCTAGGGCCCTGCGGCCAGAGACTCTGGGTCCTGGTCCCGCCCACTCACAGGTCAACACCAGCCCCAGGACGCCCAGGGACCCAGCCCCACCCACCAGCAGACCGACCAGCTCTGAGATCCCTTGTATCCCTCAGCCAGTAGCACGAGGCTCCAGCCCTGCTCAGCAGTGGGCCGGCGTCATCTCTGGGAGACCATGGAACCCACAGCCGGCCACGTGATGAACCATCCACACCCACCAGGAGGTGAACTTACAACCAAGAATGCTCTACCTGGCAAGGCTTTCATTCAGATTTCATGGAGAGATTAAAAGTTTTGCAGCAAAAGCTCATAGAAAAAGAGATCAAATTTCTGGTTATGGGGTGGGGGTGGGGTCAGGGGTGGGGAGGGGCATGGCAGGAGGGAGAACTGGAGGAAGGCTGTCAAAAAGTACAAACTTGCAGTTATAATAAATATAAATAAATAGTAGGGACGTAATGTACAACATGTAAATATAATTAGCACTGCCGTATGTTATATATGTACGTTATGAGAGTAAATCCTAAGAGTTCTCATCACAAGAAAAAATTTTTTCTATTTCTTTAATTTTGGTTGGTTTTTTTTGTTTGTTTTTCACATCTTTATTGCAGTATAATTGCTTCACAATGGTGTGTTAGTTTCTGCTCTACAACAAACCGAATCAGCCATACGTATACATATATCCCCATATCCCCTCCCTCTTGCGTCTCCCTCCCTCCCACCCTCCCTATCCCACCCCTCTAGGTGGTCACAGAGCACCGAGCTGATCTCCCTGTGCTGTGCGGCTGCTTCCCACTAGCTATCTATGTTACATTTGGTAGCGTATATATGTCCATGCCACTCTCTCACTTCCTCCCAGCTTCCCCTTCTTCCTGTGTCCTCAAGTCTCTTCTCTACGTCTGCATCTTTATTGCTGCCCTGCCACTAGGTTCACCAGTACCGCTTTTTTAGTTTCCATATATATGCGTTAACATACGGTATTTGTTTTTCTCTTTCTGACTTACTTCACTCTGTATGATAGACTCTAGGTCCATCCACCTCGTTACAAAAAACTCAATTTCGTTTCCTTTTATGGCTGAGTAATATCCCATTGTATATATGTGCCACATCTTCTTTATCCATTCATCTGCTGATGGACATTTAGGTTGCTTCCATGTCCTGGCTATTGTAAATACTGCTGCAGTGAACATTGTGGGACATGTCTCTTTTTCATTCACGGTTTTCTCAGGGTAGATGCCCAGTAGTGGGATTGCTGGGTCATATGGTAATTCTATTTTTAGTTTTTTAAGGAACCTCCATACTGTTCTCCATAGTGGCTGTATCAATTTACATTCCCACCGACAGTGCAAGAGTGTTCCCTTTGCTCCACACCCTCTCCAGCATCTATTGTTTTTAGATTTTGTGATGATGGCCATTCTGACCGGTGTGAGGTGACACCTCATTGTGGTTTTGATCTGCATTTCTCTAATGCTTAGTCCTCCATCCTGACTCTGCCCCCCTTTTAATTTTGTTTTTATATGAGATGGTGGATGTTCACTAAAGTCACTGTGAGAATCATTTCAAGAAGTATGTAAATCAAATCCTTTTGTTGTCCATGTTAAACTTACACGGGGCTGTGTGTCAACTGTATCTCAGTAAAATTTGGAAGAAGAAATAAGGATAGTTTAGAAAATAAAAAAGAACCAAACAAAAATTCTGGAGCTGTAGAATAGAATGACTGAAATGAAGAATTCAAGAGAGAGCTCCAACAGCAGACATGACCAGTCAGAAGTGAGCTTGAAGACAGAGCAACTGAAATTATTCAATCAGAGGAGCAAAAAGGAAAAGGAATGAAAAAGACGTAAGTCATTTCATGTAGTTATTTGTCACTTACAAAACTCCTTTTAAAAGACATACAGATGGCCAATAGGTATGAGAAAAGGTGCTCTATATCACTAATCGTCAGGAAATGTAAATTGAAACCACACTGAGATATCATCTCACACCTGTTACCATGGTTAGCAACAAAAGAGATGACAAGTGATGGTGAGGATGTAGTGGATCTTCAGGGCGTTACTCCAGCTGAAATAAGCCAGACACAGAAAGACAAATGCTGTGTGATCTCACTTACATGTGGAAACCAAAAAAAACAACCTCATAGAAACAGAGAGTAGAATGATGGTTACCAGGGGCTGGGGGTATGGGGTGGAGGAAATGGAGTGATGTTGGACAAAGGGTACCAACTTCTAGTTTTGAGATGAATCAGTTCTGGCAGTCTAACATAGATGATTATAGTTGATAATACTGTACTGTATACTTGAAAATTGCTAAACGAGGAACTCTTAAATGTTCTCACCACACACACACAAAAAGGTACTTATGTGATGGAGGTTTTAGCTAATACTATGATAATAATTATTTTGCGATATGTATCAAGTCAAAAAACCGTACACCTTGAAAACTTACACAATGTTATATGTCAATTGTGTATCAATAAAGCCAGAAAAAAAAATATCTCTTAAATTCCCAGAATGTTCCGCATAGGGCCACACCTCATATGAGCATCCTTTTAATAGTCCAGTTTTCCATTGTCCAATCACCTGACCATATGACCAGGACATTAGCTACTGCACGTGAGTCAGTGAAAACCCAAACGTAGGAGCTTTTCTCATTGTTCAATTCTTCCATCGCTGCTAGGAAAATAGCCTGCAATTCAGCCCATTGAGCTGATTTATTCTTACTTTCTTTAATCGGTCTTTCCAGACAGGATACTGTTTATTCATCTTGCAACTGTCATCTGTAAACCAGGCAGCTCTTTGTTGGTCAATTGAGAGATGTTCATAGCGCCACTGTCCATGAGGCAGTAAGTCCCAGCAGTTCTTCAAGTGGTTCCAAAGTCAGTCACGGGGAAAAGAAGCTACCTGCTGTGGGTATTGTGAGTACCACCCTGCGTTCCCCTGGAAGCATGCTCCTGTGTAAACCATTTCCATTTTGTATGGAACTCCTCTGTGCACTGCCTGCCTTGTAAGAGTGTTTCTCTGACATCACCAGGACACTGTGGATACTTCAGATTTCATGATTTTGGATGACCTACAGTTATTGAGGCCGTCTAAATCAATGCCAAATAGCTCACTAGTAATTGTTTCTCAAATAACGTGTAAGGTGGTGGGGGGCAGAATTTGGAAATTTTCTGGTCCAAAATCCCAATGGTTGCCACTGGTAGGTGCTCATAGGCTTATGCCATTGGCTCTGGTCTGCACGAGTGGGAGAGGCAGACACTTCCAAAATCATATCTGAGTGGGGATCCCAAGGGCCCAGAGGTGGTGAAAGAGCCATCGCGTTTTGTAATTCCGACACATCCTGCTTTTGTTCAGATCCTCAACTAGATACGGCTTTCCTCTAGGTATTCTTACAGATAGGAGCTAGTGTATTTCCAGATGTAGAATATGCATTCTCCAAAATCTAAATAAGCTAACCAAAGGCTGGACGTTTTGTTGGGTCCTAAGGGTGAGTGGTGACAGCACTTTATTTTTAGTCTCTTATGGGATATCTTGAGTGGCTTTGGACCATGACATTCCTAAGAATTTCACCTTTTAGGCAGGCTCTTGGATCTTTGCTAGATTTATTAACCAGCTTCCGTTGGTCATGTGATCCGTCACTGCATTCAAGTCAGTCCTAGCTTGCTCTGCAGTTTCCAATATTTTCGTAATGTCATCAGTATGCTATAATCTTACACTCTTACACTGCACCAAGGCCAAATCCCTTCTGACCAAATTACGACAGTAAACTGGTGAGTTCAGGTAATCTTGTGACAGGACAGTGAACACAACTTGGAGTCCTTCTCACAGGACTACAGTTGGCTCTTTTTGAGTTTGACACAGAGAAGAAAGCATTCTAGAGATTAATCAGTCCCAGTCTCCTTGAGCCTGTTGCATTTTTTGAGGGTGAAGCTGGGGCTGTGGACAGCACAACTTTAGTTAAGCCTCACTGGTCTGCGGCAAATCTTCAGGCGCCATCCACCTTTGCCCTGTGCCACACAGGGCTGCTGTGCAGAGCGTTCATTGGTACCAGCCCGCCAGCTTCTAGCCTGTCATTAATTAAAGTGGTGACCTCCTTTTGCCAACCAGGTATTCTAGATTGTTTTAAATCAACCACTGTGTGGGCTCAGCCGTCCTCAGGTTCCGTTTCATCATGTCCAATCGAGACCAGCCCAAGGGCAAACTCACATGCCTTCTGTTTTATAAACTTAACTAGGAGAAGCAATGCCTAGTAGGACATAATATCCATCCCAATAATGCATTCAGGTAAAGGAGCCATTACCATTTCACATAAAATCTGTTTGAAAATCCCAACTTTCATTCAGACTTGCATCTTTTTTTTTTTTTTGGTAGTGCCACACTGCTTGCAGGATCTTAGCTCCCCAACCAGGGATTGAACCCGGGCCCTCAGCAGTGAGAGTGCGGAGTCCTAACCACTGGACCGCCAGGGAAGTCCCCAGACTTTCCCCTTAATCCCGTCAACCATTGCCTCTCCTTCCTCCCCATCTAAACTTAGCTCACATTAAGACTTCACCAACAGGTTTCAGATTCACAGTGCATGGGGCCCCTGTGTCAGGGAGTCTCAGGAGATGTCCCCCTCTCACCTCCACCCTCCCATTTTACCCACACATGGGCACAGGCCTTGGATCCCTGGCTAGGGGTGAGGCTGTCAGTCTTTACACGTCCGTCTATACACCTATGCACACACAAGGATATTTGTTGTAGCATCACTCATAGTGGGAAAAGAAAGAAAACAGTGATTTTCAATTAGTAGGAGAATGACGCGATGAACCATTTCGTGTTTCATATGCACTCATATGCACTAAGGACCAAGGAGCGTTAGGCAGCCTTTTTTTTTTTTTTTTTTTTTTTGCGGTACGCGGGCCTCCCTCTGCTGTGGGCTCTCCCGTTGCGGAGCACAGGCTCCGGACGCGCAGGCTCAGCGGCCACGGCTCACGGGCCCAGCCGCTCCGCGGCACGCGGGATCCTCCCGGACCGGGGCGCGAACCCGGTTCCCCTGCATCGGCAGGCGGACGCGCAACCACTGCGCCACCAGGGAAGCCCTAGGCAGCCTTTTAAACGTTGATGAGAAAAAGCAAGATGAAGAAACACATTTACGATAGGATCTCATTTTTGCAAATCAAAAGATAGCAAAAACCTGTGTGTCTCTATCAGTATGTTAATATTTATATGATTAAATGAGTAAGTATTATATCAACCAGGGTTCTTCGGAGCTTTATTTTAAGGTATTGGCTCATGCGACTGCGGGGCTGACGAGTCTGAAACCTGTAGGGCAGGGTGCCAGTCTGGGGACCCAGGCAGAATTTTGATGTTGCTGTCCTCAGGGGACCTCAGTTTTTGCTCTTAAGGCCTTCGAGATTGGATGAGGCACACCCACATTACTGAGGGTAATCTCCTCTACCTAAAGTCAACTGATCGTAGATGTCAACATTATCTACAAAACACCTTCACAGCGACACCTAGACTAGTGTTTGATTAAATTACTGGGTACTATAACCTACCCAGGTCGACACATCAAACTAACCATTGAGAAGAAAAACATGGCAGTTACATGAGCTACCTTGGGGGGCTGAGGATGGAGGGAAAGGTAATGCGGCGAGGGAAGAGGAAGAAGAGAAGAAGTAACCAAGTGAAAACAGGGGGGAGGCATATATCTGCTCACTTGATACACTGAGGGAGTATTATGTATTATCTGAGTATATATGCGTAAAGAAATTAAATATATTTTTACGAAAGAGAAGCAAACAATTTCCTCTTTTTCTACTTAAAAAGCTTCAAGTTCCACCACCTAGTTTCTCTTCATCTCCTCCTGTGAGGAAATATCTAGAGAGAATCTCTGCCCACAGGATCCTTGAAAAAGCAAATTGCCCACGGAGACCAAGGGGTGATTCTTGGTTGGATTTCGGAGTGCTGTCCCCTGCAAGTTCAGCCTCTGCGCGGCCAGCATGCAGCCCTTGTTTTCACCACATTCTACCATTTGCCAGCATCCCCTCCCCAAACCCCGTAGCTGATCCATGGCTTTTATGGCTTCCCTCAAAAAGATGAGTGGGTCCTGTCAGATTTCTCTTGGAAATGTCAACCAAGCAAGGAAAGCCATTTCCAGTTAGTATTGAGTCTTTAAATGGAACAGCTCTGACGTGGAGGGAAGCTGGCGGGTGTCCACGGAGGCATGTCCAAGATGATGTGGAAATGAAAGAAGATTGTTCGAAGAAAGAGGAACAGAGCCAGTCCCCAGAGGAGTCTAGAGGGCATGTAGCCCTGGCAGAGAGAGGCATCATATAATGGTTGTGGAAAGAGAATTTACCAAATGTATGAATCAGGGCTTGGTTCAGTATATATCACCTTAACGTAAACAGATCTCTCCTGAGCCAGTTTGGTCCTTACGCCGTAAAATTACTCCAGTCTTTCTTCCCGCAGTCTTATTTCTGCATTTCCTTCCACATTCTAAATCCACACCCCCCTTACACCAAAGACAGCCACAGTACTCACCCAGCTCCAGCACTCTCTCACTTCTAAGAAATACACTCACATCTGACTTCAGTAGCTGGAGACAAAATGAAATAACTTCCTGTTTCAGAGCCCTCTGAAACAATTTTGCAAGCCACACCCAAGGCTTTTGTTCATGTGGGATAGGCAGTTCTAAATATTTTCAGGCTCTTGCCTTGTATACTTTACATGGTTGTCACTTTGAATAGAAGAAAAATGGAGATGGGCCCCAGATCAGACTACGCCTGAAAGTCTCTAACCTCTGGAAAAAAGCCAAACCCCAAATCAAACCTTTGCTGTTTTATTTTTAAATGTATTTTATCACGATAGTGTGGGCACATAATTTTAAAACTAGAAACTACTTTAAGCTAGATAGTGAAAATAGCAGTATTATTTTTCCTTGAATTCCTGCTTCCCAGGACAATTCTTTTAGCTGTTTCTTATAATATTTATTCTCATGTTGAGAGAGGAGATAGATGGGCTCCAGGTTAGACATTTATAGCCAGCCTCCCGTGTACACTTTCAGATGGAAACAACAACAGGAACAGGGTAAACAGCTGGACTTCGTCTCCAGTGGACACTTTAAGATAACAGTAATGGCAGGGGCAGAGAGGAGCTGAGTCTTGCCCAGATAAAAGATAAAGAGAGCACATGTTTCTCATTTTTGAGGTCAAGGAGACCTGCCCAACTACATATGTGCAGAAAGCCTCCTTGGGGGTCAAAAAGGATAGGGTACCACCCCATAATAGATGATGCCAAGCCTCCCATAGGCCTCTGGGCTGGAATCCATCTTGGAAAAACGTAGCCCATTCATGTTGGGAGGGTCCTAGGGCAGGTCAGGTGGGGGAAAAAACAACAACAAGATAATTGGCCAAAGGTAAACAAAGGCTCAGAAGAACTGCCCTATAGAGATGATTTAACCGCCTCTTTAAGGAGCTCCCCCTTGTCCGCAACACCCGCATCTCTCTGGGTGTGTATCTCTGCCTTGCTTCTGTCTTAACTAAACTGTTGGTCTGTGTGCTCTCCCATGTGTTGTGCTGTGTCTCTAATAATAAATTTTGTACCTGTTTTTACAGTTTTTGCCTCCTTGAAACATTCTTGCTTTCAAACAGGGTCACGAGCCAGGGAAACTGCTTCTACCCTATAACCCTTGTTGGTCTAGTGGCTAGGATTCCTGGTTTTCATCCAGGCTATCCAGGTTTAATTCCTGGGCAGGGAACTAAAATATCACTTCAAGCCACAGCGCACTGCTGTCTCCTTGAGATCAATGTTTCTATGTAACATTCTTATACAACTTCTTGATTTTTCAGTTACAGGTATTATCTATTGACTGCCTGTTATGTAAGTTGATAATTTAGGTCTCTTCCATTCCACTCTCACTCATAAACACACACACACACACACCTCCTTTCCTCTCACTATAATTATATTACAATTTTTGTTTTATTGGTTATGCAGTATTGACAGGATAATTATATAAATATAATTTATAGCTGAGCCATGTGTATACTATGATTACATTTGTACAACTTATTTTTTAAAATTTATTTATTTTGGGCTTCCCTGGTGGCGCACTTGTTGAGAGTCCGCCTGCCGATGCAGGGGATGCGGGTTCGTGCCCCGGTCCGGGAAGATCCCACATGCCGCAGAGCGGCTGGGCCC
>NC_041231.1:101049219-101069727 GCF_002837175.3 Physeter macrocephalus
AAAAAAAAAAAAAAAAAAAATTATTTATTTTATTTATTTTTGGCTGTATTGGGTCTTTGTAGCTGTGCGCGGGTTTTCTCTAGCTGTGGCGAGCGGGGGCTACTCTTCGTTTCGGTGCGCAGGCTTCTCATTGCGGTGGCTTCTCCTGTTGCAGAGCATGGGCTCTAGGTGCGTGGGCTTCAGTAGTTGTGGCACGTGAGCTCAGTAGTTGTGGCGCACAGGCTTAGTTGCTCTGTGGCATGTGGGATCTTCCCGGACCAGGGGTTAAACCTGTGTCCCCTGCATTGGCAGGCGCATTCCCAACCACTGCACCACCAGGGAAGCCCTACACTTGTACAACTTTTGTTTTCTCTGGAGTTAATAATTGCTTCATTTTAAACTTTCCTTTATTTAAGTTTCTATATACTTATCACTGCTTCCTTCTCAAAATCTGTGACAAATATGTAACTCTCTGAGAGGGTTATATCTCAAGCTATTAGTATGGTTATTTCTGTGTAGTCTCCCTCCCTTCCCTCTCATTGGCACTGGGACGGCAGGTTCTTCTCTCCCACGACTTATCAAATCAGAAGTCAACATTCCAAGAAAACACAGGCCCACGTATTGGATAAAAATGTTCACATGTGTAGTTGCAAAGCCATCTTTTCCTCTTCCAGTAACTCAGTGGGCTTAGAGGAAAGGAGGGAGGCTAGTAAGCCATATAGCACCTCACCCTGAAGGAGAAACTTGGACGGGAGAAACAGGAAGTTCCTAAAGTAGAGGGAGGGGAGAAACTTTCTGTGGCAGAACCAATAAGTGGAGTTGGGTGGAGTCAGCACCAGCTGGTCCTCTGATTCCACACTGGTGAACAAGCCAACATTCAGCCAGTCTGGACCCCATAGGTCCCCTGAACAGAGGGAGAAAGACCTGAGCACTTCGTATGAGAATGAAGGCATGAAGGACAAGATGGTTGCATACAGAATCAGGTGGGAATGCCACTATGCATTTGGCATTTAATAGTAAACTACCTGATTCGAGCATTTAATTTGCTCTGAGAGTTTTTCTGTCGTAACCTCTGGGATAGCTTATATTGGCAGAGTACTCCCACGAAGGTGATTTCCCACATGACAGAACTAGAGGGAGAGGCTTTATCCTGGAAGGTGATCTACAGATATTCCTCTGTGGCAAAGCCACTTTAAAAAGCCATGGCTTGGGGCTTCCCTGGTGGCGCAGTGGTTGGGAACCCGCCTCCCAGTGCAGGGGACACAGGTTCAAGCCCTGGTCTGGGAAGATCCCACATGCCACGGAGCACCTGAGCCCGTGCGCCACAACTACGGAGCCTGCGCTCTAGGGCCCACGAGCCACAACTACTGAGCCCACGTGCCACAACTACTGAGCCCATGCGCCTAGAGTCTGTGCTCCACAACAAGAGAAGCCACCACAGTGAGAAGCCCGCGCACCGCAACGAAGAGTAGCCCCCACTCGCCACAATCAGAGAAAAGCCCGTGCGCGGCAACAAAGACCCAATGCAGCCAAAAAAACCCCAATAAATAAATAAAATAAAATTAATTAATTAAAAAGAAAAGAAAAAGCCATGGCTTTTTTCCTTCTTGAAGAAGACCTGATCACAGCTGATCAACCCAGTTGGGAGCCGTGCTCAGGGTCAGAAATCTTGAAGAGTAAGTCTTGTCACTAAGATGCACTCTTTGAGGAAATGATTTTCCCTATTACTGAGGGAAATTTGTCAATAGCTAAGACTACTCTCAAGAAATGCAATACAAGAAACCCAGTACCCAGTGAGGTAGCTTTTGACCCATGGCCAACCAAATTATTGCTTGCTTGCGTGGAGGGCATTGAAGTCTGAGTGTTCTCAAAGCTCCAACACCTCCTTGACTGGGCAGTCTTCTAAGTGTCCTTGGGCATGCTAGTTCTTTGGTAGAGAGCCCATGCTATTGGGCCAGTAGAGAGCTCAAGGGCAAAGCTAGTTGGTTCCTTAAATACTTACAAGAAGACTGGGACTTACGAAATTTGCTTCTGTGCTGAAATTATAAACATGGGTGCAGAAAGCCCTGGCTGGAAAAACATTTGATTATGGAAATGTACACAAAACTCACACTGATCAGGTTTAGGTTGGAGCTGCTCTAATAAAAACCCTTGCTCCCAGTTTTAGAAGGAATAGTAAGCTCACCCTCTCAACTTCTCTCAGTTGAGCAAAGTAAGAGTATGGTTGTCAGATGTGGCAAGTAAAGGTACAGGACGCCAAGTTAGATCTGAATTTTAGGTTAACAAAGACTAGTCTTTAATTTTTAGTGTTTAACATTTAAAACATCTGGCAGAAGTACATTCCATGCAGTGTTTACATGGGACACACTTATACTAAAAAAAATCTGGCAACCCTAGTTGGAGAAGGCAGAGGTCGTTTAAATAAGTGGCTAGGACTTCCCTGGTGGTCCAGTGGTAAAGAATCCGCCTTTCAATGCAGGGGACACGGGTTCGATCCCTGGTCAGGGAACTAAGATCCCACATGCCGTGCGGCGCGGCCAAAAAAAAAAAAAAAAAAAAATGTGGCTAAAGCACACCTCCTAGAAGGGACTTGGTGAGATTTCAGTCACGGTCATGACAAATAGTGCCAATGAGAGTGCATCCAACACGTAAAAGCATTAACGGTAGCCCTGCAAATCTTTCGAAAAGTAGGAAGAGGGGGTCCTCCAGGAGCTATCCCAAATTCAGTTGCTGAAACAAGGAGTTCTTGGCATTTGTAATAATCTTGGGGCTCTCTTCTTTTAAGGCCACCAATTATATTGGATAAGGGCTCCACGTTTATGACCTCATTTAATCTTAATAACTTCCGAAAGGCCCTATATCCAAATAGCCACATAGGGAGTTAGGACTTCCACATACGAACTTGGGGCAGGATGGTGTGTGAGGGCACAATTCAGTCCACAGTAGGGGGCATTCAGGGACTATGCAGAAGGGTTACAAATAGGGGAACTTCAGCTCCACTCTTAGAAGGTGTAGGAGCACTGTGATTAAGTTAGGAGATATCTAATGAGCCGAGGGCCTGAGAATGGATTACGTCAGGCTGTATTTATAAGTGACCTATATTTCTCTTTAGAAGGCTTAGGGTATATATTCTTTTTTTTTTTTTTTTTTTTTTTTTTTTTTTTTTTTTTTTGTGGTATGCGGGCCTTCCTCTGTTGTGGCCTCTCCCTTGTGGAGCACAGGCTCCGGACGCGCAGGCTCAGCGGCCATGGCTCACGGGCCCAGCCGCTCCACGGCATGTGGGATCTTCCCGGACCGGGGCGCGAACCCAGTTCCCCTGCATCGGCAGGCGGACGCGCAACCACTGCGCCACCAGGGAAGCCCCAATATATATTCTTTTTTGTCCGTAAGATTCTGAAATTTCATAATGATGCAACTCAGGATTGGTTATTTTATTCCAGTCTATTGGAATATGATGGGGGGCGGGGAGGTTTTGTCCTAGAAACTCATGCCATTTAGTTCTGAAAATGTTCTCCGTTATTTCATCGGCAACTTTCTCCCTCTGCTTTGCATTATTTTCCTTTTATGGAATACTTATTATTTCTTGCTTATCTTCAGATTTGTTTCCTTTTCTCTCCTATTTTCCATTTTAGTGGCTTTTTGGATTGTTATTCTTCTTTTGCTCTTCTAATTTCTGAGCCGTTTTCTCAATTTACCCTCCTCACTGTCTATTGAATTTTTCACTTTGCTTCCTTAGTTTTAATTTCCAAGAGCTCTTTCTTGTTCTCGGAATGCTCTGCTTTTAGAGCCTTTCACTCTTGTCTCAAAGGTGCATTATTTTTTCACAGTTCTCTGAGAATATTAATTACGACGGTCCCTATATTTTTTGTTTCCTCTCCCTCCTCCATGTTGGCTTGTTTGCTTTATATACCAATCTTTATGTTAGAGGTGTTTCTCAAATGTCCGGTGATTCTTGATTATCCACTCACCTCTTTTTGTTTATAAAATATTTATTTATTTGGCTGTACCGGGTCTTAGTCGCAGCACGCGGGATCTTCGCTGTGGCATGCAGGCCCTTAGTTGCGGCATGTGGGATATAGTTCCCCGACCAGGGATAGAACCTGGGCCTCCTGCATTGGGAATGCGGAGTTCTAACTGCTGGACCACCAGAGAAGTTCCTCCACTCATCTTTTTAAAAGTGAGACACTAAAAGTTACAACACACAGAGCAAAGAGACGCCAGATTAAAGGCGGGGAGGGCAATTAGAAGGGCCTTAGGTCAACTTGCTTCATGCTAATTCTTCTCAAAACAACTCGCTGAAAACCCAGTTGATTTAATAACACTTGTATCCTTGTAACAAGGATAATGTTTAGAAAAATATAAATGTGCCTTTTTTTTTTTTTTTTGTCTTTCTTTGTAGGTGATTTTCCTCTTGTCAATCCAAGGTACCCATTTCCTGGAAGCAGACCAGCCTTTGTTACTGAGGGATTGGAAAAAGAAATGATGAGGTGTTCTTCAGCTTCCGACATGCGACATGGCATTTTGGAGCAAAGCAATAGATTTGAAAGCCAGGTTTCATATGAGAGTGATTTTTCCAAATCCTGTTAGTTCCCATTTACTAGAACAAATTCTCGGTGTGTAGGGAAAGTAGCTATGACATTGAAGTCAGAGAAGAGGAAGCCGTCGCACAGGCAGAAAAGCCTGCTCTTCTGGCTCCAGAATGATGGGAAACAGAAGAGAGAGAAAAGAGGTGCTCGCCTCACATAGGTAGGTGTCCCAGATTTCCCATCTCTGACCTTGAGCCTGGAGGGTTAAACGCCGTATTAGATGACTAATACTGTTAGCGAGGGTGATACTTAGGGCCAAAGTCACGCACGCCCCAATCTCAGTGGAACTCTAGAAAAATATCCAACTGTCTGCTCGCTAACAATCTCTCCTGCCCTGCCAGACGTGTCTGCAGCCCGCCTCTGTCACAGGATATCCCCATCCAAATTTTCCCTGTGTCATCAGATACCCTCTATCAGTACTTAGGTCACAAAAAGATACACCCTCCTCCAAAACACTCTTCCACCTCAACACACACACAGCTGCCTGTGTCATAGAAACTCCTGACTGCCAAAACAGAGAAGGAAGCTCTAGGAGAAATAGATTGCTGATACGAGAAAGACACTTACCCTAAGAGCCGGCTCAGGTTACTACACTATTCTGCATAGAGCTCAGTAAGAGACTCTTCTAAATGTCAAGCTACTAAGAGGATTAGGGAGTTGAACCACAGCCATATGTGCGTTTTTCCCAGTTCTTCTTCCTCGGTTCAGATTAATAGCAGAGACTTAATTGAAAAGTTTGAGCCCGGGGTCTCCAATTGCCAAGACAGTAGTCACGTGGTGGCTGACTCAGCTGTGAGGCATAGCCAAGCTGAGAGAAGTGCTGGGGTGTAGGTCCCATGACCCACTTTCTCCTCCTCCTCCCCCTCCCCCTTGTCCTTCTCCCCCCCTCCCCCTCCCCCTCTTCCCCCTCTTCCCCCCTTCCCCTTCCTCTCCCTCCTCCCCCTTCTTCTTCTTCTTCTTTTTTTTTTATTGTTTCTGCAGAGGACGGAGTAGGAGCCTATTTCAGCAGGTCCCTCATGCCAAGTTGCAAAACTACCTCCTGTCAAAAAGATAAGAAACGTATTGCTGTCACACTTCAAAATGCAAATTGGAAAAGTTAACTAAGTAAGCCCTTGAGAAAGGATATGGAGGACAAGGGAAATCCAAAAAATTCTTCCTGTGAGAATTCCACTGTATTCAAGCAACCCAGTGTTAACTCTTCCCCCTCCTCCCCCCTTCCCCTTCCTCTCCCTCCTCCCCCTTCTTCTTCTTCTTCTTTTTTTTTTATTGTTTCTGCAGAGGACGGAGTAGGAGCCTATTTCAGCAGGTCCCTCATGCCAAGTTGCAAAACTACCTCCTGTCAAAAAGATAAGAAACGTATTGCTGTCACACTTCAAAATGCAAATTGGAAAAGTTAACTAAGTAAGCCCTTGAGAAAGGATATGGAGGACAAGGGAAATCCAAAAAATTCTTCCTGTGAGAATTCCACTGTATTCAAGCAACCCAGTGTTAAATTAGTTAAAGAAGGCCAATTTTTTTTTTGCAAAGTTATGAGCTAGAGAAATTATGAAATGTATAGAATGAACAGAATGAGTTTTCCTCATTACCCTCCAATTTTCATTTCTTTGTATCACCCCAGGTTTTAGTCATTCTTTTACAGACAGTCTACTCAACGGCCCCCCACCCCAGCCCAAATCTGACAAACCCACATTTAGGCACATATAGGTGATAATAACCTAAGATATTGTCTCCTCAGTCAGTGCACATTTTAACAAGAATCTATTTATTCAAGCCTGTGTTTTTTTAAAGGTCTGACTCCACGAAGGCACGTACCACGGTCCATAGTGAGAAGATTCAGCACTCTTTCTGAATTAAACTATGCGTCCAATGTAATCCCAAATTTTAGAAATCCCGCTCCAGATTCTTAAGGAACATGGTAAGTTAACTATGAAGTATATCTTGCAGAGTAAGTACACATAGAAAGGACAAGAAATAATGCAAAAAGAATAAGGAAGGGGACTTCCCAGGTGGCGCAGTGGTTAAGACTCCACATTTCCAATGCAGGGGGCCTGGGTTCGATCCCTGGTCAGGGAACTGGATCCCACATGCATGCTGCAACTAAGAGTTCGCATGCCACAACCAAATATAAATAAATAAATAAATAATATTTTTTTAAAAAAAAAGAATAAGGAGGAAAGACTTTCCCTACCAGAGGCCAAAACATGCTATAAATCTACAGCAACGCAAAAGATGTGGTTTTGTGGAATACTACTCAGTCATAAAAAAGAATGAAATAATGCCATTTACAGCAACATGGATGGACCTAGAGATTATTGTACTAAGTAAGTCAGAAAGAGAAAGACAAATGTCACATGATATCACTTATATGTGGAATCTAAAATATGACACAAATGAACATATCTACAAAACAGAAACAGACTCACAGACATAGAGAACAGACTTGTGGTTGCCAAGGGGGAGGAAGATAGGGGAGGGATGGATTGGGAGTTTGGCATTAGCAGATGCAAACTATTATATATAGAATGGATAAACAACAAGGTCCTACTGTATAGGACAGGAAATTATATTCAATATCTTGTAATAAACTATAATGGAAAAGAATCTGAAAAAGAATATATATATGTATATATATATAGATAGATAGATATATATATAACAGAATCACTTTGCTGTACACCAAAAACTAACACAACATTGTAAATCAACTATACTTCAATTTCCACAAAAAGTTCTGGGTAGTTCAGAGCATGTCACCCCCAAATACACGGCTTTGGCATGCATATTGACTATTTTGAGTTAAAGGCACTTGAAAAAGAGCAAATGCAAGAAAAACACTCTGACTTTTCTTTTTTTCCTAAAAGAAGGAGATGAAATTCCTATATGAAATATGCCCTCCTTGCACCAGAAGGAAGGTCACATTCTTATAATCAAGGACCAGAAGTTGAGGCCAAGAGAGTTCTTGTTAACAGAACTTGTTAAAATAATTCTTATCTTCCTTTTGCCTTCCCACATAGTTTAGTCACTTTGCCACAATTGCTTCTCTGTGTTCCACTTAATATAAAAGCAAGTAAGTTTCACCATTTTTTTGCTTCATCATTTCCTTATGAAGTCTCTCATGTCACATAAACTTATATGCATTTATCTGCTTTTCTCCTGTTAATCTCTCTGTCAGTTTAATTTTCAGACTCGGCTAAGGACCTTAAGAGGGTAGAGGAAAACTTTTCCTCCCCTATGGTAGCTAAACACCTTTTTAAAAAAAACCTGTGGGGCTTCCCTGGTGGCGCAGTGGTTGAGAATCTGCCTGCCAACGCAGGGGACACGGGTTCAAGCCCTGGTCTGGGAAGATCCCACATGCCTTGGAGCAACTAAGCCCGTGTGCCACAACTACTGAGCCTTGCTCTAGAGCCCGCGAGCCACAACTACTGAGCCTGCGTACTGCAACTACTGAAGTCCGCGTGCCTAGAGCCCGTGCTCCGCAACAACAGAAGCCACCACCGTGAGAAGCCCATGCATAGCAACAAAGACCCAACACAGCCAAAAATAAATAAATAAAATAAATAAATTTATTAAAAAATAAAAAACTGTTGAAATAGTGGAAAATGTATATAAGAATCCTTTTATAATCTCGGCTTGAATAAGATTTTCCTAAGCGGAAAAGAAGACCCACAACAGTCATAAGAGATTAAGATCGACTTGATTCGTATAAAATAAAATTCTATACAATGAAAGGCACAAATAAACAATTTAAAGGGACTAGTGGCAGATAAGGTAAAATATTTGTCACATATAAAGCAGACAAAAGATTAATCTCCATAATGTTAAAACACATACAAAATTATAAGAAAAAGACAACCCAGTAGAAAAATACATATAAGTAGAAGATTCATTGAAGAAATGTAAATGTTAATAAATGTATAAACGTGGAAAGAACGTCAAGTTCACTAGAGCTCGGAAAATGCAAAATGAAATAATAGTAAGGTCAATATTTTGCAAATAGATTAAGATTAGAAAGTCTGGTGATACCTGGGTTGGCTGAGATTGGAGGGAAGTGTACTTCTATACTGTTGATGGGCGTATAAATTATTCTAACCTTTTTGGAGCAGTATGGCAATATCTATCAAAATATCACATGCTTATATTTTTTGTCCTGTAAATCCACTTCTAAGAATTTTTCCTATAGGAATATTTTCAAAATCACAGATACAATTTTTATTCTATCTTTATTTTATTAAGCCCTAACTATGATCAAAACATTTTCCCAAGAGTAGCACATTTATTAACTTTCTGAATCCTGTTGTGGAAATAAGACCACAGACTGAAATTTTTAAAAATTTGGCTTTTGCTGTTTACTAAAACGTCTGTCCACAGGAAGAAATTAGGCAAGTACATATCACTACATCTCAGTTCTGAACACATAAATTTTTAAATATTCTCTTTATTTTTATGTGAATTAATCCAAGATTAGGCCCTCGTCCCCCCTTCCAGAAATTGTTTTGGAACCCACAGAGAGAGGAGGTCTTGTACTCATAAGCAAACAAATGTATAGAATACATTTTGTAAAGGGAGGGGGCAGTAATGATAAACATGGTCAGATACAGATCTGAAAGGAGATTTGGATAGATTTTTTTAAAATTTATTTTTAATTTATTTATTTTTGGCTGTGTTGGGTCTTTGTTGCTGCAAGCGGGCTTTCTCTAGTTGCATCGAGCGGGGGCTACTCTGTGCCGTGTGCGGGATTCTCATTGAGGTGGCTTCTCTTCTTGTGGAGCACGGGCTCTAGGCACGCAGGCTTCAGTAGTTGTGGCACGCAGGCTCAGTAGTTGTGGCGCATGGGCTTAGTTGCTCTGCAGCATGTGGGATCTTCCCAGACCAGGGATCGAACCCATGTCCCCTGCATTGGCAGGCGGATTCTTAACCACTGCGCTACCAGGGAAGTCCCTGGATAGACATTTGAAAAGAGAGAGGGTCACAGTAGTAGTTCAGAGTTCCTAGTTTTACAAGTGTACCTTGCAATGCTTGCAGAAGCTCTTAACTGACTGTGTTCATCTCCTCCCATCCTGCATTCATGTGGCACGCAGGCTCAGTAGTTGTGGCGCATGGGCTTAGTTGCTCTGCAGCATGTGGGATCTTCCCAGACCAGGGATCGAACCCATGTCCCCTGCATTGGCAGGCGGATTCTTAACCACTGCGCTACCAGGGAAGTCCCTGGATAGACATTTGAAAAGAGAGAGGGTCACAGTAGTAGTTCAGAGTTCCTAGTTTTACAAGTGTACCTTGCAATGCTTGCAGAAGCTCTTAACTGACTGTGTTCATCTCCTCCCATCCTGCATTCAGGGACTTCAAATTGGTAGCTTGAAATCAGTCCTGGTTGGAGTATTTATGCCACAGAAATCAGAGCACACTACAAATCAGGGATTTTCCCCTGCGGAGAGATAATTGAACAACATTTACCAGCACATCGGTGAAGATACAAAAGTATTTTGAATATAGGTGGGCTGACTGCCTTCATCATCTTCACAACAGCTCAATGAGCAAAGGTCCTTTTAATTTTACCCATTATACAGATGAGGAGACTGAGGCTCAGAGAGTGATTTGGCCAAGGTCACACAGCTAGTGGATGATGGTGTCAGGATTTAAACCCAGGCAGTCTGGCTCCAGACACCATAGGGTTAACTAGAACACGGCCACAGACAATCATCTGTAAAAGTAAAAAATCAAACTCCCCAAAAGTAAACGTTCATTAATAGGTCAAAGATTAGATAAGTTATATCTATCTGTAGAATGCCAAGCAGCCAAACTAAAAAGAATGAGGTAGATTTCTACGTACTGACAAAGAAGGAGTTCCAAGGTATGTTTCCAGTACAAAAAGCAAGTTCCAGAAATTATCTCTATGTACATATCTATGTCTGTTTTTATGTGTTTCGTGTGTATGTTTGTGTGTGTGTGTGAAAGCCTTTTTACTCTCTTTTTCCAGCTGTGGTGAGTGCGGATGTGTTTGTGGCTGGGGCGGGGGAGGAGGAGATGCGGGTGTCTACATCGCTGGTCTGGAATTTTTCCTACCCACAATATTTATAGTAGTTTTCTACTTTATAACTTTACATATTTTGATATTTTAAATGATTTTTCATAAGAATGTATTACTTTAAAAACTACTTTAATTCTTTTTGTAGGTAATATAGTCACATGTTCAAAAAAAGCTAAACAAAAAAGATAAACAGTGAAAAATAATTCCTTCCAGCACTACTTCTAATCATCCAACTTCCCCCACCATAAACACAGCTATCCTTCCTAAATTAGATATAAGTAAATATTAGGGTATTTTTTTTTTAGGGTATGTTTTTATATTCCCTCTTTTACATAAAAATAGAATATTACACGCAGAAGTCTGTACCTTGCCCATTTCACTAACAGTATCTCTTAGAAATATTTTTATATCAGTATAAAAAGAGTCTCCTTATCCCCATTTCCATCATAAGAATATACCATTGGATGAAGTAGACAAATATTATCAATGTGTTATCCTGTTGATGGACATTTGGGTGATTTCTAATCTTTAGCTATTTTACATAATGCTGAAATAGTCTTTTGCACATATCATTTTACATGTGTACAGGCATATTTTGAAGGTGCATATATTTGTAATTTTGATAGATACTGCCTTATGGCCCTCCTTGGGAGTTGTATCAACATATATTTCGCCAGCAAGGTTTCAAACTGCCTGTTTCTCCAGAGATTCACCCAACAGACATTACAGTGTCTCCAGAAGTTATCGGACTTTTGGATTTTTGCCAATCTGGCAGATGAGAAATGAGATCTCAGTGTAGTTTTAATTTGCATTTCTCTTATTATGAGAGAGACTGAGAATTTTCCATACGTTTAAGGGACATTTACATTCCTTTCATCTGAACTAACTGGTCACATCCTCTCCCATATTTCTACTGAGTTCATCTTTCTCTTATTAACTTTAGAAACTCTTTATATTTTAGGAAAATCATCAGTTTCCCCTGGAAGCTGAATTGCAAGTATTTTCCCCAATCTGTGGTTAACATTTGACTTTCATACTTTTTCCTCAATCTTTTATTTGAAAAAAGTTTAAACCAGAGAGGGAAGTTGGAAGAGTGGTGCAAAGTTCACCATTTGTTCACAGTTTGTCACACTGGTTTGCTCTCTCTCCTCCCTACAGATAACACATGTGTATCTGTATACCTATGTCTATATCTATCTATAGTTTTTCTTTTCTCTAAATGACTTCAAAGTAAGTTGCAGACGTGACACATCACCTCTAAATATTTCAGCGTATATCTCCTGAGGGCAGACATTGTCCTACTATTACTACAAGAAATAATATTATCGATATTAATATAAATAAATAATAAATAATAAATAATATTATCTAATATAATAATATTATATTAGATAAATATATTATCGATATATATATAATAAATAATATTATCTAATATACAGAACATGTTCAAAATTTTCCACTTGTCTCAAAATGTCATTTGTAGGCTCTTTGGGGCGGGTGGGGGGACTGGAATCCATGGTCCCAGGATCCAATCAAGGATTGTATGTGCATTTGGTTGTCCGGTTTCCTCAGTCTCCTATAATCCAGAACAATCTTATCCGCTGCCCCCTTTTCTTCGTCTTAGGTGACATTGCCTCTTTAAAAGAGTTCAGGCCAGTTGTCTTGTAGAATATACTAAAATCAGGACATGTCTGACTGTTTCTTTATGGTTAGAAACAATTTAAACATTTTTTTACCTGACTGCTACATAGGTGATATTTCATATCTCTCATTGGATCCCAATGTGAGAAACCTGAAGTCAGTTTGTTTCATTTTTGGCAAAGTGAAGGTGGTGCCTGTCAGATCCATCCATTATAAATGTGCTTTCTTCCATTCATAATACGATAATTTTAAACACTTAAAATTGAAAAGTTTTCGGCCCTAACTAACACTTTTAGCCTGTCATAGTATGTTCCCAAACCATGTAGCTGAAACAACATTAAATAGATTTCTGACGCCAAGGGGGTCTGCAAAATCCTTTAAGGAGATCCATGGGGTCCAACTTTTCTCATAATAATGCTATGACTTTATTTGCCATTGAGACTCTTATTTTTCACATTCTCATTCTCTCACATGTATATGGTAGACTTTTTCAAAAGTCAGTGATTGATTCAGTGACAAATGTCATATATACTTGTATATTTTTGTATTTCAAAGACTTCTTAGTTTTAATGTCACATGGTAGATATCAGTGGATATAGCCCAGGTAAACAGAAGCTCTTTTTGGTGCTTAGTCATTTTTAAGAGCATAAAGTGTTCTTATAAATTATAAACAAAAAGTATGAGAATCTCTGTTTTAGAGTCACAACTCACTGGTCCCCACTTAGTACCCAGGACCTTACATCTTGATAAGCCTTAATGGTACCATGATGGGTGTAAAAACGTAAATTCAACTTAAGATTAAATGATTCCAGAAGACTTCTCAGTGCCCCTGGTACCACATTATATGTTTCACTGTCTGCTCTGCCAATGGATGAGATGAATCGTATCTGTAGTTTTCCCAGAAAAGTATACAATTCTGCGGGGAGTAAAAATACATTAATCATGCCACCACCCCTACCTTACACATCTCATAATCCGCCTTCCCACTTCTTAGTCTTGAATACTCTCTAAATTTCCTAAATTCATTATTCTATATTTAATCTGAATTTGTAGACTTGGGATTTTTAGCTTTTCTGTAGTCAAGCAGTGACTTTTCCGTGTGTCATTTATACAAGCCACTGCCTATCCAATAGTAATAATTGCTGCCAGCCTGGGTTTAAAAAGTATTTCCAATAAGGATGTTCTCAAGTTCTTGAAATAATATTTATCCTATCTCGTGAGAAGACAATAATGGGGTAATAGGACTAACTAGCTTGGGACTGAAGGTTAGAAGCACAGTTTGGGCTCTGACAATTACTGTTTATATTATTTGGGGGGAAATAACTTTCTTATCTGCAAATGATAGTTAGGCTCCCTAATTCCATTACAGTCTACCATTCTATGATCTGCTTTAATTTTATTGGTGATAGAATAGTGATAGCATCTTTTTTTGTTTTTTTAAGGAAGGTTGGGGACTTGCCTGGTGGCGCAGTGGTTAGGAATCCGCCTGCCAATGCAGGGGACACAGGTTCACGCCCTGGTCCGGGAAGATCCCACATGCCGCAGAGCAACTAAGCCCGTGCGCCACAACTACTGGGCCTGCGCTCTAGAGCCCACGAGCCACACTACTGAAGCCCGCGTGCCTAGAGCCCGTGCTCCACAAGAGAAGCCACCGCAGTGAGAAGCCCACGCACTGCAACGAAGAGTAACCTCCGCTCACCGCAGTTAGAGAAAGCCCGCGCGCAGCAGTGAAGACCCAATGTAGCCAAATATTAAATTAATTAATTGAAAAAAAAAAGTGTAAGTGGAAAAAAACCGAAAAACAAAAAGGAAGGTTGCACACCAGACGGTATTAGTATAAAATCAATTCCAAAGGTTCTGAAACTCAGTGACTGTGGCATTTCTTCATCGAGTTTCTAATGACCGGATAGACGTTAACCCATAGTGCTCGGGGCAATTTTACAAAATGAAGAGAAGCGAAGTGGAAAGTGAGAAAGCAAGAAAGCAGTGATATGGCACCATCTGCAGGTGAACCTGTGAATTACACTGATTTGTTTTAAATGTAAGGAAATTGTTCTCTACTTTTATTTTTCTGCTGGTCTTTTCAGATCACCATCAAAAGGTAATAAATTGGAAATATTAGAGGGAGGTCCTAGCCTCTTGTTTCTGCTTTAATATAACTGAAACACTTTGGAACCATATAAAGGCCAAAGACTATCTCACGTGTTGAAGGCCCTTCAGGATGCCACCCCAAGCTAGAGTCCTAGACGTACCCCAGGAGTCCGTTCCAACCTTCCATCAGGTCAACAGATTTCAGGTGATACGGCAAATAGACCAGCAGATCCTGTGGTTATGTGCTCACTTGATTCCTTATAGAGTAGATCCCCTGATCCAGGGCACTGTTACTCTGGATCGCACGACAGTAAGTCAGATACTCCGTGAACCTTAGGAAAGACGATGGATGTTGTGGATCACTGGAAAAGGACTCATTTGCCGAACCAATGTCTGCATCCCGTGTGCCTGACGCTATGTGAATCTGCTCTAGCAAGTGTTGTACGTCTGGCCCAATCCGGGCTGCTACTTGCTTGTGTTGCTGTCGTCTGCCGCTCTCCTCCAGGACACACCTGGATTCTTCAGGAGCCAGACCGGTTAATTCAATGAAGATATAATGGGAGCCCGAACCCGCCATCCTTCGGATCCTTTAGGGTAACGCTGACTTCAGTCATCCTTCCCCATCTCCTTTTATGCATCCTTTAATCCCCTGTCCTCACTGCCCTCATATTCCCCACCTCCCCCAGGGTAACATATATACAGTAATAGATATATACTTGCTGTCTTGGCTAGGTGGATGGGGCGGCAGTTTCAGAAAATTCCACTTGGTTTTCCTTCCCCGTTGAAGGCTCTTAGCCCACAAGCCAAAACCCAAGGAGAGGATTGTGCCAACTTCGAGGTTTATCTACCCCAAATTATATTTGGAATCTGGGGAAGGACCACTGGCTGGCTCTGTGGACCTACTGAATCCACTGTGAGCCACCAGACCATAGGCAGGGCTCCCTTTATTACTTGGCGGCCAGACGCCCCACACCAACAGAGCAAGGGGGGTGTGACGATGCTTCAGGTCTCCATGTAGCAGGGTCAGTTCCACCAGCTCTCCAAATGCTTGACATTTTCTTCCCCGGTGAACAGTTCCCCGAGTCCTTAGGTCCCTTTGCAGAAAGACTCAGAGCGTCATGCCTGTGCCCACTTGCCCTGGTGTTGCAAGGTCCTTCCTCTTGGAGACCTGGCCTTCCTCCCGGTAGGGGATTCAGTGTTGGAAAACTGGCTCGCATTTGGAAACTGGGCAGCTTTACAAGATGAAAAAGGTCTAGGGATCAAGATCTGGGATCTTGATTTTATCGGGGTACCTGCCATCAGCCTTCTGATCATCCATCCTCGATTTCTTCTGATGGCATAAATTGCGTACATACATGTTGACATGTATTTTCCCCCTAAGGATGTGGTCTTTCATTAACCATCTCCATAACTCTCTGTGGTCCAGACTTCCTTGGCTGCCACTCTAAGCTTTTCACTGAGTATGGTCATCACACTCATCTGACTTCTGAGGGTGAAGTCCTGTCACCTAGCCCGTCTTGTTCCAGGGTCCTGTCATGCCCTCCTGCTATCAGTGAGCCCAGCTCTGTGAAAACTTCCCCTACTGTCTGCAGACGAGAGCCTCCACCGAGATTCTTGGTGATGGGGGTGTTTATGGCCTCCGTGAATGGGATTTTCTCTGAGCTTCCCTGCGGAACGTAAAAATCTGATGTCTTTTGGTCTCACATAGATAGTTCTCCCCCTCCCCTGCCCCCGCCTCGGCATGCGCATTTCTCTGTCTTTCAATCCCTTAGTCCACTGTCTGCCATGGCAACGCGGACATTTATTTTTTTCTAAGTCTTTATCTTTTTTTAAACATCTTTATTGTAGTATAATTGCTTTACAATGGTGTGTCAGTTTCTGCTTTGTAACAAAGTGAATCAGCTGTATGTATACATATATCCCCATATGCCCGCCCTCTTGCGTCTCCCTCCCTCCCACCCTCCCTATCCCACCCCTCTAGGTGGTCACACAGCACCGAGCTGATCTCCCTGTGCTGTGCGGCTGCTTCCCACTAGCTATCTATTTCACATTTGGTAGTGTATATATGTCCATGCCACTCTCTCACTTCGTCCCAGCTTCCCCTTCCCCCTCTCCGTGTCCTCAAGCCCATGCTCTACCTCTGCATCTTTATTCCTGTCCTGCCCCTAGGTTCTTCAGTACCGTTTTTTTTAGATTCCATATATGTGGCAACACGGGCATTTTGACATTACTGAGCCTGGGCATTTCTTTTTCGATTGTCTGGATGGAATCCATCAGTATTAGTTTCCTGGGGCTGCTGGAACAAACTGCCACAAACCAGGCAGCTTTAAAACAACAGAAATTGGGCTTCCCTGGTGGCGCAGGGGTTGAGAATCCGCCTGCCGATGCAGGGGACGCGGGTTCGAGCCCCGGTCCGGGAGGATCCCACGTGCCGCGGAGCGGCTGGGCCCGTGAGCCATGGCCGCTGCGCCTGCGCGTCCGGAGCCTGTGCTCCGCAGCGGGAGGGGCCGCAGCGGTGAAAATTAGAAATCGCTTTCTCGCAGTTCTGGAGACAGAGTGCTGAAATGTAGGTGTCAGCGGGGCCACCGTCCCTCCACGAGCTCTGGGGGAGAATCCGTTCCTCGCCTCTTCTAGCTTCTCGTGGCTCTGCTTGTGGCCGCATCACTTCAATGTGTGCCTCGGTCTTCATGTGGCCTTCCCCTATTCTCTATGTATGAATTATAAGGACACTTGTCACTGGATTTATGGACCACCTGGATCATCCAGGATGATCTGTGAGGTCTATAATTACTTCTGCCAAAACCCTTCTTTTTCAAATAAGGTCATATTCACAGGTCCTGAGGATTAGGTGTGGACATACGTTTTGGTGGGTTCACCATTTAACCCACTACACCATCCTAGTCGAAAGTTATACCATCTTCTGGGGGCCTTCCCAGGGGGTTAAATCCTGCATCTCAGAGCAAGGTTCTCCAGTCAGTAAGCGCTCCCTTGTCCACATTTATTTCAGGCCCCCTTGATCAAGCACCCTCAGAATCCACTTCTATGCCTACTCCCCTGGCACTTGCTGGTAATTGCTGGCTGGGTTGTGCAACTTTGGGGAAGTTTAAGCCTCTTCTTTGCTTCTAAGGCCCAGTATGGCCTTGGCTGCGATATGATGCTACTTAAATCTAGTTACATAGCTGGTGGCCAGCGGGAGAGGTGGGGCACAGGTGGCGGTGGAGGACACAGCCGTCTAGAAGGCAAGAGGCCTCTGCATCGTCTTCCTGCAGGGAGGTCGGTGGGAGCTCACAATACGCAGGAACAGTCCACTTCTGTGGCCTTGGAGGGTTCAGAGGACCCTAGAAATTCAAGATGGGGGCATCAACACAGATATGCCATCCCGTGTGTCGGGGTCCCGTTCCTTCCCAGACAAGGCCCTGACCTTGGCACAGCTGATCTGCTTGGTTGGGAGTTTAGCCTTCTTTGGGCTCAGATGATTAATTCCTGGGCCGGGTCCTCAGCTTTCTCTGGCCTCCAATGCTGATGAGAGTTTCTCTGTAAGGCTCTCTGGCTTTCACACTCAGATTTCAATTTCCTGGTAATTGCTTCCAGCCTTTTATCTTTTTCTGGTTCAAAAGGAGCTTAATTATAACCATTCCATGGATTGTCTTTGCAGTCACATTTCTCCCATATTTAAAAAAAAATTGTGGTAAAATGCACATAACATAAAATTGATCATGTTCTCCATGTGGAAGTATACCATTCAGTGGTATTCAGTACATTTATAATGTTGTACAACAGATCTCTAGACCTTTTTCATCTTGTAAAGCTGAAACTCTGTACCCACTAAACACCAGCTTTGATCCCTTCCTTCCCCGAGCCCCAGGCAACCACCATTCTACTTTTTGTCTCTGTGAACTTAATACTCTTAAGTGCCTCATGGAAGTGGAATCCTACAGTATTTGTCTTTCGGGCTTATTCCACTTAACTTTCTCAGGATTCATCCATGTTGTAGCATGTGTCAGAACTTCTTTTCTTTTTAAGGCTGAATAATATTCCATTGTATATACATAGTGCATTTTGTTTATCCATTCATCAGTTGATGCATACTTGGGCTGCTTCCACCTTTTGGCTACTGTGACTAATGCTGCTTGGAACATGGAAGTACAAATATCCCTTTGATACCTTGTTTTTAATTCTTTGGGGTATATACCCAGAAGTGGAATTGGAATTGCTGGATCATACGGTGATTCTATTTTTAATTTTTTGCAGAGCTACCGTGCTGTCTTCCATAGTAGCTGCATCATTTTACATTCCTACCAGCAATGCACAAGGGGTCCAGTTTCTGCACTTTCTCATCAAAATTTGTTATTTTCCTTTTTTTTTTTTTTTTTTTGTGGTATGCGGGCCTCCCTCTGCTGCCTGTTTTCCATAGTAGCTGCATCATTTTACATTCCTACCAGCAATGCACATCAAAATTTGTTATTTTCCTTTTTTTTTTTTTTTTTTTTTTTGTGGTATGCGGGCCTCCCTCTGCTGCCGCCTCTCCCGTTGCGGAGCACAGGCTCCGGACGCGCAGGCTCAGCGGCCACGGCTCACGGGCCCAGCCGCTCCGCGGCACGTGGGATCCTCCCGGACCGGGGCACGAACCCGTATCCCCTGCATCGGCAGGTGGACTCTCAACCACTGTGCCACCAGGGAAGCCCCTCCTTTTTTTTTTAATAGTAGTCATCTGAATGTATGTGAAGTGTATCTCATTGTGGTTTTGATTTGCATTTTCATAATGATTAGTGATGTTTAATATTTTTGCATGGGCTCATTGGCCATTTGTATAAATTCTTTGGAGAAATGTCTGTTCAGGTTCTTTGTCCATACTTAAATTGGTTAGTTCTTGCTGAGCTGTAGCAACTCCTGGTACTCTCTAGCCCAATCGCGATGATAAATGGACAAGTGCAGCAACCTTTTTGAGAAGGGCATGGTGACTGGAGTTCAGTCTCCACGGAGATGAGGATCAAGGTCACATCACTCGGTAAGCCTGTAGATGTGGGAGGGCATCTTGAAGAGACAGTGGAGGAGGGAAATGACGAGTATCAGTTTTGGTCCTGAGCAGCAGCCGGGGTTGTTATTCACGCTTCTAAACTTTCTTCTTTTAAGTCTCGCCCAGGAAGAGAGGCTCACTGGAAGGCTGGAGGAGCTGCTCCCCAAGTGTAGATGAAGAAGGGAATCTGAGCATCACAGTTATGGAACAAGTGGAGGTAGACATGAAGATCCCCTTGAAGGAGAGGCTTGTCCCACATCTGGGAATACTGTAAGCAGGGAGCCTACCGTACGTGGACTGATTCGCCACTGGGTCTCTTTAAAAGCCTGACATCGTGCCCCTTATGATCCAGTTTCCAAGGCGCTTAGCACTGTGTTCAAGGTAAGGGATATTACCAAGCTAATTCTGGAAGCTCATCGTTGATATTCTGTTTCTTGGAACTACTCCTGGTAACAAGTAACAGTCAGGGGAAAAGAAGCAACAAAGTGTATTTCAACAGAGAGAATTCAAAAAAGGGAATTGGTACCACGGGTACTGAAGGGCTGAAACAGCAAAACAACAGCAACAACACACAAAAGACCCCAAACCCCCAATCCCCAAAACAAACAAAAAACCCAAACCAAAAAAATAAACCAAACTGATATAACTTCCCCCCCTCCCCAAGGGCTGGGGGAACAAATAGAAGAGTTTGGTGACATCAGAACCTAGAAGCTTGGTGGAAGAGCCTGTGTAGATCAAGCAGTGTCCCTCCCAAAATTCACATTCACCTGGAATCTGTGACTGTCACCTTATTTGGGAATAGGATGTTTGCAAACGTAATCAGGTTTGAAACTGAACTTGAGTGGGCCCCAAATCCAATGACTGGCATCCACATAAGAAGGCCACGTGAAGACAGAGGCAGAAGTTGGCATGATGCCGCTACAAGCCAAGGAACGCCAAGGGTTGCAGGCAACACCAGAACGAGGAAGAGGCAAGGAAGGAGTCTCCCCTAGACCTTTCAGAGCGAGCGTGGCCCTGCCAGCACCTTGATTTTAATCCTCTAGCTTCCAAAATATCAGAGAATACATTTCTGTTATTTTTTTATTTTTATTTTTTTTGTGGTACGCGGGCCTCCCTCTGTCGTGGCCTCTCCCGTTGCGGAGCGCAGGCTCCGGACGCGCAGGCCC
>NC_041231.1:101070464-101071342 GCF_002837175.3 Physeter macrocephalus
GACGCGCAGGCCCAGCGGCCACGGCTCACGGGCCCAGCCGCTCCGCGGCACGTGGGATCTTCCCGGACCGGGGCGCGAACCCAGTTCCCCTGCATCGGCAGGCGGACGCGCAAACACTGCGCCACCAGGGAAGCCCCCATTTCTGTTATTTTAAGCCACCCAATTTGTGGTAATTTGTTACAGCAGGCCCCCAAGAAACTAATACAGGGCCCTACAAAGCAGGGACTCAGCTCTGAGGAGGGGCACTGCCTGGGTACGTTGTACAGGGAACAGCGAGGCTGGCTCTGGGGGCAGTGCCGAAGGAGAAGGGAGGCTGGAAACAGCTGCCACTACCCGGGCGAAGTGCCGTTGCTGGGATGTGGCACCCAAACACACAAAAAACCTTTCTCCCCTCCCCCCCATGCCTGCCCATCTCCCCCCATTGCCTCTGACGGGCAGGACAGAAGCCAAAACCAGCTGGCAAAGGAGAACCAGAGCTTGTGAAGTGCCCAGTTCCAGCATGGCAGAGCAAAGGGAACATGGACTTGGGGCCAGGAAGCAATAGGTAAAGGATGGGCAAAGGGGTGTTTGTGTTCGTCTTTGTGTGTTTGTGTGCTGAGCTGGGTTGCAGAATGTGGGCAAAAAGATTACTGGACACATGAGCAATGCGGATGAACCCACACAAATATTTTGCATCGGTGACCGGAGAAGAAGAGGCTCAGAAAGTGTCCCAAAGAAAGTTTACGCAGAAAAACTTGCTGTAAGAATGAGTAGAAAAAATTAAATCAAAAAAAAAAATTAAATCAATGCTTTCAGAAGGCGAGTAATAGTTACAATGTAGTATAATTTACCACTATGTTATTTGTTATTTTTGGCTGCGTTGGGTCTTTGTTGCTGCG
>NC_041231.1:101071501-101113254 GCF_002837175.3 Physeter macrocephalus
GTGGGCTCTGGAGCGCAGGCTCAGTAGTTGTGGCACGTGGGCTCAGTAGCTGTGGCTCGCGGGCTCTAGAGCGCAGGCTCAGTAGTTGTGGCGCACAGGTTTTGTTGCTCAGCGGCATGTGGGATCTTCCCGGACCAGGACTTGAACCCGAGTCTGCAGCATTGTCAGGCGGATTCTTAACCACTGTGCCACCAGGGAAGTCCCTACCACTACGTTAAAAGCTACTTTTGAGTTGGCAGGACTTTTCTTGTTTTAAAGACTGTTGACCAACAGAGAAACAAAAACAAAACCCCCCGCTTATTTTGAAAAAGAATATCAGAGTTAGTCCCCAAATATTTTTCCCTTTAAATACTAGTAACGTAAGTATTGGCTGCAGCTTTTTTTTAAAACATCTTTATTGCAGTATAATTGCTTTACAATGGTGTGTTAGTTTCTGCTTTATAACAAAGTGAATCAGTTATCCATATACATATGTTCCCATATCTCTTCCCTCTTGTATCACCTCTTTTTTCCTTGGTTTTGTACCTCGATCCTGCAAGGCTGGTTCCCGCCAGGTGGAGCCGTGGAGCAGGTAAATCTCTGTCCACCTTTCAAACTCAGGTCTGCACACACCCCTCCAAAGCCAGCAGGGCCCTCAGGCAGCTCTGGCCTCCCAATTCAAAGCTCTGCCCAGGTTTGCTCTCTAGATGGTACCTCTTCCGACCTTTTTCTTCACCCACCTGACATCTGGTTTTCAATTCTGGTCAATTAACTAAAAAATTAAACCATTTCAAGAGTTAAAAACGGCAGCTACTATTTCTTAATCAAGTACTAAGTGCCAGAGTGACTACACTTTCTTGTTACAAGTCTTTGTTTGCAAGCAATAAACCCCCTTGAGCCAGCTTGAGCAATAAAGGAATTTTGTGATAAGGCTGCAAATATGCCTTATGGAAGCTCAAAGCCAAAACTCAGCTGTGAAAAGTACTGGAACAAGGAACTAAGAAGTAGTCAGGAGTTCACATGTGGAAGCTCTGTGTAACTATTCATTCTCTTCTTTCTTTGAATGGACTCTCTCTTTCCTCAGCTGGTAAAAATATAGTCACTCTGGAATTCTTGAGTTTACACCCCCTCCATTCAAGAGATAGCACAGCTCCAGATAGAACTGGCATCTCATAATTCTGACATCTAGTTTCCAGGAGAGAACTTCTGACTGGCCTTATTTGGATCAAGTGTCTACCCCTGGTCCAAGCAACTGAACTCAATTACAGGGTTATTATGATCTGGGAACACAACCTATAATATGTTTCGCATACATGTGATGATTCGTTAATTTCCAAAACAATTGTGAGAGGTTTTATTATCGTTTCTATTTTATAGTTGAGGAAACTGAGGCTCAGAGACTATGGAACTAGGCTTTATGCTTCAGGATTCTTGCTCCAAAACCTGTGCTCTTTCCCCTACTTGAAACCACATCTGGTGACCTGTTATTGGGCAGAGGCCATTGCATTTTTCTCATTCATTCATTCAATATATATTGAGCTATATGCTTATCTAGGCTCTACTGAGATAAAGGTATGAACAAAAACCAAGTCCTGTTCTCACCATGAAATAAAAAAGGTAGTAAACCAATAACACATGTGCTAGGTGGTGATAAGTGCTATGAAGAGAATTAAACAGAGAAAGACTTGCTGATAATGGAGACCTCGTGCAGGGATCAGAAATTCTGGAATCACCATCAAAAGCCATCAAGTGGGGCAGTTTTGCCTGGGGTAGAGGGCTGGGTCTTTGTCAAATAATAATAAAACCTCACTTTAGAGAGCTTTCCAGTTACCACCCGCTTTCACATTAATTCTCTGATAAGAGCAATTTGCCTTTTCTATATCTATTACCAACACAAAAAAGGAGCTTGCAAAAAAAAAAATTACCCTCAACGTTAGTTAAATGACGGTGTTCACCAAATCAGCTGAAATGTTGTGTAAGGACAATGCCCCACGGGGTGTCATTTGGCTGGGATTCTGGGAGCTGCCTTCATTCAGGCTCATCTGGGACCAACCCCTTCACCTTCTTTCTCTAACTGAGACCTGGCTCCCTCCCAGAGGATCCCACTCTCCCTGAGCTTCTCACATGGCTGTTTTCTCTCCTGTAACTTTTGTGCCACTGAGCTTAGGGGTGGAGGAAACTTCCAAGCCGTTTTCCTTCTCTTCTCATACATACATCCAGCTATAAATCTCATGCCATCATCAGGCTATTCCATCCATGATTCCTCTCTGTTGACAGTCACCTACTGACCTTGGGGTCACACCCTCGTTCCTTGTAGAGGCACGCGGCCACTCTATGCAACACCACTGCTGTCCTAATTCTCCGTGGTTTCGACGTCCACCTAGGTGATCCTTCCAACGCCCTGGCCTCTCAGTTCCGTGGCCTCTCCTCCGATGAGCTTATGGTCCAGCCCACATCAGCTGTTCACTCCCAGGACCATACCCTTGACTTTGTCGCGGCCGATAATGACAACCCTGACATCACCTCTGTGTTCACAGCTCACTCTCCTGCCACCCTGTCTTCCCAGCCTTCTGCCTTTTCCCACCTCCAACTCCAGCAGTCCTTGGACCCCAACGGGACTTTATCCTATTGATCCCATCGTCTCTTTACTTCCTGCATTACCGCCTGCACATTCCCACTCTCTCCCAATGACAATCTCATAGCTTCTTCTCTCACCTCAAGCCTCTATCGACTCCTCCTCCTATCAGCTGTCACTCTCAGCTGCTAACCTATTCCCGATTCTCTGACAAAAGTAAAGCAGTTAAAACAGAACTGCTACAAGCGCCCACCGTCACTCCAACACACCTGCATCCGTTCCCATACGCTCTGCCTTCTCTCCTGTTGATGTGAACGAATTGACCCTCTTCCTAAGGCCAAGGATCCCACCCAGCCCTCTCCTGCTCCAGGATATGACACCAGCGATTCTCCACTCTACCACCTCCTGTGTCATAAATGTGGTCCTCTTCACTGCATTATATTTACCTTTACTGTGTTATACTGAGAAGCGTGCTATTATCTCTATCATCTGAAAAGCAATCCCCTGTTGACTCCACTTACCCCTCACCCCCTACATACTACCTCAGCTGTCTCCCTTCTTTTACAGAAGAAGCCTTCGAAAGTGATGCGTAGAGGTATGCTTCCTACTTGTCTCCGCCCATTCTCTGTATGAACCCATTGCAAAGAAATTCTCACCCACAGCACTACTGACAAGTTTCTTATCAAGGTCACCAGTGACCCCCACATTTTTCATTTCAATTGTTATTTCTAGCAGCTCTCGGTAGCTCTTTTTTTTTTTTTTTTTTTGCGGTACGCGGGCCTCTCACTGTTGTGGCCCCTCCCGCCGCGGAGCACAGGCTCCGGACGCGCAGGCTCATATCGCCCAAAACTAAACATCTTTTTTTTTTTTTGCGGTACGCGGGCCTCTCTCTGTTGTGGCCTCTCCCGTTGCGGAGCACGGGCTCTGGACGCGCAGGCTCAGCGGCCACGGCCCACGGGCCCAGCCGCTCAGCGGCACGTGGGATCCTCCCGGACCGGGGCACGAACCCGCGTCCCCTGCATCGGCAGGCGGACTCTCAACCACTGTGCCACCAGGGAAGCCCCTCTCAGTAGCTTTTGAAATGGTTGATCTCTCTCTCTCTCTCTCTCTCTCTCCCCTCCCCCGCTTAAAAATCTTACTTTACTTGGTTTCCAGGACATCATATTCACCTGGCTTTTTGCCTACCTTTCCGGAGTCTCCTTCTCAGTCTCCTTTGCTGCTTCCTCCTCGTATCCCTGATCTCTAGATGCTGGAGTACCCAAGGGCTCACAGCTTGGAGTTCTCTCTTCTATCTACATTTATTCCATCGGCCATCTCATCCATTCTTATGACTTTTAAGACGACCCCGCGTCCCCTGCATCGGCAGGCGGACTCCCAACCGCTGCGCCACCAGGGAAGCCCCTCTCGGTAGCTTTTGAAATGGCTGATCTCTCTCTCTCTCTCTCTCCCCTCCCCCCCTTAAAAATCTTACTTTACTTGGTTTCCAGGACATCATATTCACCTGGCTTTTTGCCTACCTTTCCGGAGTCTCCTTCTCAGTCTCCTTTGCTGCTTCCTCCTCGTATCCCTGATCTCTAGATGCTGGAGTACCCAAGGGCTCACAGCTTGGAGTTCTCTCTTCTATCTACATTTATTCCATCGGCCATCTCATCCATTCTTATGACTTTTAAGTTCCAAAACTAAGGGGGCATTTATTGAGCACTCCGTTAGTGAGAGGGGACTAAACTAGGGTGTGGACACCAGGAGGGAAGGGACAGTGGGGACCGTGGCGTCCCCTTGAGGTCAGCCCTCTGCGGTGCCATGGACACGGTCAGCTTGTCCCCTGGGAGGTGTGATGAGAGCAAACAGAAGAGCAGCAAGTAAGTAGAATCACTCTCTCTAGATTTTTTAAGTGTTTTTAATGTTCCTATTTAGAATGTTATCTCCACGATGGCAGGTACTGTATCTTGTCCGCTGAATTCCCCGTTTCTACAGCAGGCCATCTGAAGGAGCTCAGTGCAAATGTATTGAATGAATAAGTGCTCAGAATGGATAAATGCTCCAAATCAAATGCTCAAAAAAGCTAAATCAACCATTAGTGCTTTATTATCCATTTCCATAGAGGAGAACAGAATCACCAATAATAGAAAACTACAAATAACCTATCTATATGAGTCAACATCACGGCTACCATTTTGAAGAATGGTACAGTAACCATGGCGGAGCATCTGAGCTCCTCCGGGGTCCCCTTCACTGTTTCAGTTTCCTGCAAATGCCAGGATAGTTCATCCCTGAATACTTCAACATGCATCTTCCAAGATTAAAAAGATTTTCTGCTGTAAAAGAACACTATCACATCTAAAAGAATTAATGTTAATTTACTATCATATGATAAAATGGTCTACATTCATATTTCCCTAATAATTCAAAAAATGCCTTTACTAGTTAGTTTTAAAAAATCCAGTATCTAATTAAGGATCAAGGGTTACATTTGGCTGTTATGTCTCTTTAGTGTCTTCCAACCTACACCAATCACCTCAGATTTTTTTCTTGTATGGAAATATTTGGAAAAGTCCAGGACAGTTGTTTTGTAAAATATCCCACATTCTGGATTTGTCTGATGGTTTCTACATGATTTAACTTTTTTTTCTTTGTTAAGAGTACTGCATAGATAATGTCAAGTATCTCTTTATTGCATCACATCCGAAAGCACATAATATTAAGTTTTCCTGCTATTGGTGATACTAAGTTTGACAACTTGTTTAAAGTAAATACTCAGTCTCTTTTAATATTAATGAAATATCCTTCCCTTCCATTCCCTCTCTTCCTTCTCTTTTCAGGGAATCTACAGACATAAATCACTGACTATCTGGCAAATGAACATTTATCTTTTTACCTTCCTGGCATCTGACCCATCCAGTTTTTCCTGTCCTGGGCCCAGCCGACATTCCCCCGACTGGTGTGGGGGGGCGGGGAAATGATTGCATCTTGTAAATACTCTCCTCACCCCTTGGGCTCTTTGCTACAGGTGTTACCCCAAAACCCAGATGTTGCCTGAGTGCTGTAATTGGCATTACTGTCCTGGGTAGCGGTCATTGTCTTGGGCCTGGGCACCTCAGCACAAATTCTTTTCTTAATTAAAAAAAAATTTTTTTTCTTTACATTTTTTTGGCTGCACCGCGCAGCATGTGGGATCCCTAGTTCCCCGATCAGGGATCGAACCCGCGCCCCCTGCACTGGAAGCGCGGATTCTCAACCACTGGACCACTAGGGAAGTCCACGAATTCTTTTCTTAACCATATGCAAACGGCTGACTTCCTAATAGCCCCTCAAAAGATATCTATGTCCCAACCACTGGAACCTGTGAATGTGTACTCCCATAGCAAAAAAGGACTTTGCAGATGTAACTGAGGGTTTTGAGATGGAGAGATTATCCTGAATGAAACAGATAGACCCTAAAACACAATTACAATGTCTTTACAAGATGGAAATTTTACAAGACCGAAGAGGAAGAGGCAAACTGACCTCAGAGGCAGAGATTGGAGTGACGGAGCAATAGGCCAAAGAATGAGGGCAGCCTCCACACAGTGGAGGGCGCAAGGGATAGATTCTCCCCCAGAGCCTCAAGGGACCATGCTGACACCTTGATTTCGGGCCAGTGACACTGATTTCAGACTTCTGGTCTCCAGGACTTGAAGAGAATAAATTGTTGTGTTAAGCCACCAAGTTTGTGGTCATTTGTTACAGCGGCCCTAGGCAACTAATACAGCCAGTGAACCATTTGAGATTTAGGATTGAATGTAATTGAGACTTGGGAATTGAAATGCAAATTGAGAGTTGGGATTGAATGTTGATCTGTTACTTGCGAGCAGTGTGATTTGGGGCAAATTTCTTGATTTCACTCTCAGTCCTTGCTTTTGCGAGACAGCGATGATAATAATAACCATCATTTAGGGTTAATATAAATATTAAAAGACGCAATATAAGTGTATATGTAAAACACCTGGCGAAAGACTTGGCCCATAGTAGGCACTCAATACCTGAGAGCTTTTCGTATCCATTATTTAATTGAACAAATATATATTAAGGGCCTACTATGTGCCATACTGCTACCTTCAAGGAGCCTGCATTCCAGTGAGGGAGACACATGGTAAACTAACAAACGATGAATATGGAACATGCTAGCTGGTAGTAAACGCTACAGAGAACAAACACGAGGCAAAGAGAATTAACTGGTTCTAGTTTAGAACACTTGCGAAACACCTCATAGCCTGCTTGTTATAACACTTGCGAAACACCTCATAGCCTGCTTGTTATAACACATGATAATATTAATAATAGCTACTGCCTTTGAACACTTTATTTCATGGCTTTCTCCTCACAATGCTTAAAGTAAGGATAAAATTATTTCTGTTCATTAATAAGGAATGAGGCTCAGAAAGTTTAATCAAGTTCATCTTAAACAACCTCTAGGCCAGGAATTGGACTCCAAGATCCAGGCTTTTTTAGCTTCTCTAACCTGCCTCTATTAAAGTAGAAATTTGCCCCCTGACACAGAACATGGAGTAGCTATAATATCCCACATGGTTTCTGCACATGGTTGGTCTACACCACAAGAATAGTACGTGCTCCAGGCTCACATCAAAGGGGAGGGACAAATTCACATGGAAATCTGACCATCTCTCTCGCTAGTCTTTGTCCCATATACTCTTTTAACCTGAACTTTTTTTTAGGCAACTGTATTTTGCAACAAATAAACGCAAGCGTTTTCTTAAGTGCTTTACAAATATTAATCCTGATAAAATCCTTGTTCTAGAGATGAGAAAATGAACACAGAGTGGTTAGGTATCTTGCCCAAGGTCACACAGCTAGTAAGTAGCTGAATGCTGGAAAGCGTCAGAACCAAGATTTGGATGCAGGTGGTCTAGCTCCAGAGTTCCTGCTCTTGACCTGCATCTCTATTTCATTTTTATGATCGTTCTTGCTAATATGTCCTTATTAGAGTTGGATGGTTATAAGCCTACTCCCCCAGTAGATTATGAGCTTCTTGACGGCAGGCGGTACCTCAGTCATATCCAGAATAACAAAGATTTGGAGCAGAATACAGTGCACTGCTTATTACTTACATTAGAAGAAACCTAGTTCACGTATATTGTTTCATTTATAAACACGATATATAGATATTATAAGCAATGCCCAAGAATGCTCAAGAAATGCCTGTTTGTTGGACAAGTAGAGCTATTGTCCTGAAGATGTGTCTTTTAAGCTCTGAGTGTCTGCCATACTCACAGCTCTAGGCAATTCTACATGCTATTGGGTGACTCTGCTATTACGGCCTCATCTCCTGGACAGACCCCTCCAATCTACACCTCAGTTGCCTAAGAGGTGGTCCGGCCTGAAAGCTTACCCGGTAGGGGTGCTCTATACTCAGTGGCTCTCAAATCTTTGTACCTCAATTCACTTAACCGGCCAAGATACTTTTCACCTCAACTTGGCTAACCACCCCATCTTTTGGTGGAAAAGTACTTTGGATGACAAAGATTTACAGAAGAACACAGTGAACCTACAAATTTGGTTTATATTAGAGTTTAAAACAATGTCCAATAAACTTTAAAATAACTTTATTGTACTCAGTTTGATATCATGTTGAAAATTAATAACACGTGTATAAGTAGCACATCAGCCACGAAGTGGCTTTGTCTTATTACAATGTGGAAAAATTAATATATACTTGTATATATTACAAGTATATATAGACAACAAATATATACAACGGGGCATGGATTATTCCTATTTAAGCAGCGATGTATACAACTTGTCTTCTAGTCTAGTTATTGGAAAGGATAAATCAAAAACGCAAAGATGTCTTGCTACACACTGTAGGGTTAACCAAACAACACACTATCAACTCGATGAAGAAAACTAAGAGCATCACATAATTAAAAATCAATAGCAACTTCGACCTACCTTACCCTCGGCAATAGATGTGGACGTGAATATGTCTAAGGAGGCCATGCACGCAGGTGACCAAATGTCCTATTTTATGAAAGCTAGTTCCATTGCTGGGATATCTTTGCTGGGAGGGCCAAAGGAAGGAGGTGGAAGGAGGTGAAATCAGGTTTCCTGGAGCTTACTCTGGCCCAGACATCTTGTCCTTTCCCAAGATAAATAACAACATAAGGCTTCTAAACTCTCTTCAGGAGAGTGGGCAAAACACGGGCTCCTTGGGGATCATATCCCCCAGGGGGACCCAAGACCCAGCCAGAGTTCTCAAGTTAGTTCATTCCAGAAAGAGTTAAGAACTGTCAGTCCTAGTCATCTTGATAGTACCTAGTTCGCTGCTTATAACTTAAGGAAAATGGGGAGAAGAACTTCAAAAAAAATAAATTAAAATATACAGCAATTCAGATTTGACGGTGCCAAAAATCAATTGTTCTTAGAAGTCTTTCTAACGCAAGGGCAGTTGTATATGAAAGTCGTAGACATTTTTTTTTTTTTTTGGCCACACCATGTGGCTTGTGGGATTTTAGTTTCCCAGCCAGGGATCGAACCTGGGCCCTCCGCAGTGAGAGTGCAGAGTCTTAACCACTGGACCGCCAGGGAATTCCTGACATTTTTACTTTTAAATTCCTGACTCTGCAAAGGTTAGAGAAAAGGCAGCAAGCAGCAAAGACAGGATGTAAGTCACCGCCAAGGAAAAGGCAGAAAATGAACAGCAAGCGGCAAACGGCCCACCGGATCGTGACTTTTCTTTGGCTTTTGGGATTCGTTTTCATCGCATGTCACCTAGACCAAAATCCTGAAGGGAAGAGGCTGATGAGCTCCACTCTTCACGCCTATAACCCCTGCCTGTGACCTCCTCTCTCTGTCCTTTCAGCACCCCCAGCAGAGACATTTTATCTTAACCTCTTACGCTAGCATTGACACCTTTTCTCCTCCAGATACTTGCCTTGGCCTAGAATTTTGGACCCTGTTTAGAATCCCCAGTTGCAAACAAGAGATCACTGACAGTGTTAGCCGAGCAGGTTACGAGGGCCTTTCTGAGGCACGTGAGTCTATTTCATAAGAACGTGCCATGAATGACATGGACAAGCCTCTCCAAACAGTGAAAATTACAGGTGAAGCAACTTTCTGAAACTGCTCTCGTGCCTGGCTTCACTCGGTCATCTTCCTGGAAGGAGACCACGTCGTCCACTGTTGACTCTCCATCCCCCAAGGACCCAGCCAGAGCCGCCGCTCCTTGTAAGGGCCTGAAAGGGCACCAAAACCACCCCCAGCAGGGAAACTGATCCAGGGCTGCTCCCAATTCAGGAGAGCCCCTGCCACACCCACTCTGGCCCTCAGAGCAAATGCCTCGTTGTAAAAAGGTAGGAAGAGGAACGTAACAGCAAGGTCTGTACGTTCCCAGAGATGTGATGCAAGGAACGTGGGAGGCGTTCCACCACTTCACTCGTGCTTAACCTTGGTTTTGAGAGATAATATGCCTTGAAATGTGGCTGGCCTTGCCACTGAGGACGCCCAGGCCCAGGATTCGCCCACGGTGTGAGGGTGTCCTCCTGGCATTTCCCATGAATTTCGGCACAGTAAGGTGCAGTATTTTTTTTTGTTTGTTTTTAACTGATCTCTTTTGCCTGGTGAAAGGTTGCTTGAATGAACTTCTCTGTTACTTACACAAATATAGGCAGTGTGGGCACATACTGTCCTCGAGAACAGATGAACAAAAGCTGTCTCAGTGCTTGGCATATGGGACCAGGTCCTGGAGGGGAGATGGGCCATGCACCAAAGGAGACCAGGGCCTTTTGGGAGGGGAGGGCCCAGGCACTCAACCTGTTTCTTAAGAGTCAACTTCAGGATCTCTGCCAAGAGGGCCCAGGAAAACCCCAATTAAGACCTGAGTTCTGGGAAGGGCAAAAGAATGACCAGAATAAAGCTGCTCCAACGGGCAAGAGAAATGGGATAGGCCAGCCCTGGTGTTGAGGGGACCCTGGATGAGGAAGTGTGGGTTCCACGGGGTCAGCTGCACCAAAGCCAATTCTTCTGATCCCTCCCGGGGTTGGCCTGCAGGAAGGGAGGGGACCTATGCACGGCATGAAAGAGGTTTGTTTAAGAGAAATAAGACAGAGCACTTGGGCCTCCTGAGGCTACAAGTCCTCCCATCTGAAGCCCAGCCCACCAGCCCTGGATGCAGACTGACCATGACTCTATCAACATCGAAACTTTGCATTGGACATTTTGCTAAACTTCCTTCCTCAAAGTCTTCACCAACTTGTACTCTTACCAAAAATGTATCAGTCTTTTAAACTTTTGCCAGCCTGGAAAGGGTGAAGGGTTCTATTGTTTAATTTGCATACATGTGATTACTACTAAGAACCAATATATATATATTACCATAGGATTTTAGGCTCTTTCTGCTTGTTTTTCTTGGCCCTAAAATTCAATTTCTAGGAATCTAATCTAAAGAAATTCTCCAACATCACCACAAAAATAGATGTTCAGGGATGTTCATGTGGCACTGTTTGTGACAGAAACAAAAATGGAAACAACCTAAATGGCCATAAATAAAGGACTGGCTGTACAAATGGTCATGTATCTATACTATGATCCTGTATCTATACTATGATCGTGTATCTATACTCTCCAGAGTATTGAGGTTGTCCAAAATACATGGACAGGGACAGATATTAGAAACATGTAGATAAAGGAAAAGATATGTGTAATATATAACATACATATCCCATTTGTATTTATAAAACGTATTTAAACGCATAGAGGTACGTCAATTCATAGAAGAGAAACTAAAAGTAGAAGTGAAAGTAGTGATGGAGGTTAACCCTGGTAAAAGAAGAAAGTGCTCTGTAGATTTATGGATTGCCTGATTTTTGACAAAGAAAATGTATCATGTATCACGTGTGCAATAAAAAGAAAAAAAGAAAAGAAAACGGGGGTGCATATAAAGTAAGCTGGTTTCAACCTCTGTTTCATAAAGCTGTCCATCCACTGGAAGAAGTGTTTGCCTCAGAAAACTTCGAGTATCACCCCAGAGATAACTATGGACATTTAAGAGTTTGTTTGAAAACGGTGCTTCTCAAATTTTACCATTCAAACAAAATACCTGCGGATCTTGTTAAGATCCAGATTCTGAATCAATAGGTTGCGGTGGGGCCTGAGATTCTGCCTTTATCACAAGCTTCCCAGGATGTCAGTGCTGCTGGTCCCCAGAGCATACTTTCGGTAACAAGGTTTTAAGAAAGCCACAGTTCTCGTATTTCCTGACAATCCAGGACATCAGTTCCTCCTGCCTTCCCTCACAATCACGTGCATTTACAATTATCGGAGACTTTATATCCCTCGGGAGTCAGAATACATGTCGTGGAAAATTGGCTGGGTTGCATCAAAATGCATTGGTTTGGCCTGCGACATGTTGCCTGAATCTGTAACTGCATTTCGGTTCCAATAAACACACACATGCGGGTCTCAGGTAAACATGTTGGTTTAAATGAAAATTCACTGGATGGGAAACAAAAATAGGACTGCAGTGAAAACACATTGTATTAAGTATTCTACATAATTCCCATAAACAGACGGGAGGAAATAGATGTTTTAGTCTCATGGCCGTTCATTGAATTCATTGACATGCTGTTTGTTTTGCTGAATATGTATGAGTTTTGACGAAAATGCATTGCTTGAAAGAAATCGGTCAGGCTCTTCCCATACAGCTCTGTTAGAATGTCCTTCTTAATTTTATACGGCCATACCATCTTTGCTCTTTTTTATGGATACATCTTATTTTTAATGTTTCATATTGCTTATTGTGGCAGTAAGTATAACAACTTTATTTGTTCCTTGAGTTTCTAATGCGGTGGATATATACACTGAACATTAAGGAATATAAATGTGACTAAAATCTGTATTAGAGTAACCAGAAGATATTTTTTATCTCAAAATACTATTTCTCCTGAACCACTTTTTATACAGAAACATGCATTCTAAAAAATGTTGGACTAAATCTAAAACCAATTTTGAAATCATAATACTGTATGGCCCGAAATATTTCTGTACTAAACAGAAATATTGGCAATATTTCATCAAGTAGATATTATAATTACAGTCAAACTGCACTGAAAAGCAGTGTATTGAACTGAGGAATTATAATTTGTGTCAAGTCAATGCTCTGACAAGAACCTACATCAAACAGAGCGCTCATAAGTATATTGCTAATCCCTCTTGTGAACCAAGATATAAAGGCGAGGAGAGGGAAAGGAGCAAAGAAGGTTTTTTTATATTGTGACAGTGTCCCAATACAGTACATTAGATACTCAAATGGGTGAAAAATACAGCACATGCTCAGCCAGCTGTGTAAAATTATTCTTGATTCAATGTCAGAATTTAAAGGGCGGTGGGTGGGGACAGTCAGGGAGTATAAGCTACAGAGCTACAGCTAGTTAGATGTATTTATTTTACTCCCCAAATCTGGCTTGACAAGACACTCTCAAGCCTGAACATGCTTTCCCCAGAAATGAGCTAAATGTTATTCCTGGGCTTTAGGAATATGATTGCCGTTTTCTTGGGCCAGTTATAAAATCCAAGTCCAGGTCAAAACTGCAGGCTCCATGGCTTCCCGAACTCCAACCTCTCTTCCCCTTGTAATTCTATGCCCAGAATACAGTCAGTGTCTCTCAATGACCCAGTCTAGCTAAAAAAAAAAAAAAAAAAAAAAAAAAAAATCACTTTTTCTCTTCTCAAAATCTAACCTTTATATATTTATTTCAGGAGATGCATTCTGAAGTATATTGGGATGATGTATCATGGTGTCTTCAGTTTACTTTCAAACAGCTTAGGGAAAAATGTGTACCTACCTTCTCTCTCTCTCATATCATCTATCATCTGTGTATCTATCTTTATTATCTGTCTATCTATCTATCGAGAGATAGGCAAAAGTGGTAAAATAATAACATTGTTCAATCCAGACGAGGGGTATTTGGATGTTTGTGTTCCATCTTTCCACCTTTTCTGATTATTTGAGTTTACTATTAGTAAAAAGTTGGGGGGAAAATACAAGACCTTGATTGAGTGTGAGGTTAGAGAAGAAAGGGCTGAGTCTGTCTTGTCTCCTGATGCATCACGAGTGCCTGACATAAGGTCAATGCTAATAAATAATTTTTAAACTTAACAAGTTCCTTTATTTGTCAAGAAGGAGAAAAAGAAAGAAAGAAAAGAAGGGAGGGAGGGAAAGAGAGAAAGCAAAAGAGAAGGAGTTCCTAACAGTGTAATTTGACTTGTGGAATGTCAAATTTGGACCAAAAAAATCAGTTAAAATAAAGAAAAAACCGAGACTTCTGGGGAGGAGGAATATCTCGCCTTGATTTTCTATCCATGGGTACAGCTCTCACCTCAGTAAAGGGTGTCATCCTCGTTCCCCAAGATCTCTCATACAGTAGAAGTCTCTCCTGTTATTGAAGAAGCAAGCCTAAGCTATTGCAAAACCAGGAAAGAACACAGCCTTAAGTGCTGAAGGGGCTGAACAATTAAAGAGCTTTAACTGTATGACAGTCTTCATGTTACTTATATAGAAACCTACCAAAATAATAGGCCTCCAAGGTTTTGGGAAGTAATGCATTTGGGGGGATGTAATGCTTGTTTACTTCATCCTCTGGGGGAGAACACACAGCTTTTCTTCTAGACGCTCCCCAGCGATAATGAAAAGATTTCGGTGGTGATCCAGACGTGGCATAGACACGTTCTCCCGCCGAATGATGGGGGCATACGTTCTTAACCTTGTACCCCAGTGGGAACGGATAGTCCTCTGGGAATGGAATGCAGTTCTACTTCTCCTTAGCATGGCCACCTTTCCTCTTGTACGCCTCTTGGCCCTGGGCCACAGAAGTTTTCTCCCTAAAAGAGAGTATCTTTGTATCTCAGGGCCTGGCGCTGTGAGAATGCTCTACGTTGAGCTGTCTACACTCCCAGCTCCCTTTCTCTCTCCGTGGCGAAAGCAGGATGCCGTCTATCTCCCGTCGTCAGCCCCTCTGGTATTCTACACGCGCCGTTTCAGCCCCGTTTTCACGGTCTTCCCCTCAGATTTTAAGGTTTATCTCTAAACTGCGGAATGAGAGGGTTTATCTCCTGGTAAGGAATTTCAGGCATCAGCAAGCAGGTTGGGGGCCAGTCCAGGCACAGTCCATAGGCTGGCTGTCACTCACTCATGTGACCCACTCATCCACGGGGTCACCCCTGGTTGAAGACCTTCCTCTTACTGAGCCGATACGCAGGACAAACCTCTGAAGCTCCCTAAATCTTCCTTTTGGAGGAAAGAAAATTTAAGCGTTCTGATGTGCTCAGCTGATTTGGGCCTTTTGTCCAGGTTGTCTGACTCCAGTAGTTGAATGTGTATTTTTCATTCGTGAATATATTGGTATCTGTGTCAGAGGGCAGGCACGTAATAAAGGAAAAGTTACCAATGCTGAAGGATAAATATTTCATTTTCTCTCGCAGAGTTTTCCTTTTCTCTTCATTCTTGCAAACTCTTCTCACATCTTATCTCCGCCGGGAAGCATGTGCTGGAGGCTCACAGTCATGGGAAGGGCCTGTGGGTCAGCTTGAAACCAGAACTCCAACTCCCTGCTTCCCAGTGGTCATCATGAAAACACAACTCACATTTCTCCAGGTCTTTTCTTCCACTAAAGGGACTTCACCTCTCCTCCCTACTTTATTTCCTCTAGGAACTTCTAGCTAACAAAGCAGGTTAAGGTGTATCATCTCAAATTCAAATGTTTGCTTTTTGTGTTTTGAAATATTATTGACATATAACGTTGTGTCAGTTTCAGGCGTCCAGTGTGTTGGTTTGAGATTTTTATATACTGTATTGTAACACGATTACTATAGTAGTGTTAGCTAATAACTTTTGCGTTAAAATTTTTCCATAGAAAATACACGGACATGCTATGAAGTTCAAAAGATTCAAAATGGTAAATTGCAACAATGGCCTCTGTTCCTCACTTTTCCGTGGGTCATCCAGCTCTTTGCAAAGACAATATTGCTACTAGGCACTTGTGTATTTCTAGATATGCCAAGATGTTCCAAACAAACACATATACGTATTACTTATGCCCCCTCCTCACCACGTAAATGTAAGCATGCTATGGCAGACCTGCAAGCTGCCTCTCCGGAGGGCCATTGTTTCACTCCTCTTGTAACAGCACTCCAGATTTATTGGGGGCTCATCGTTGTCCAGCCAGAAAACTGCATTTCCCAGGCTTTCTTTCTTTTTTTTTAAAAAATTAATTCATTCATTTAGGCTGCACCAGGCCTTAGGTGTGGCATGCAGGATCTTTGTTGCAGCATGCGGGAGCTCGCATGCATGTGGGATCTAGTTCCCAGATCAGGGATCGAACCTGGGTCTCTTGCATTGGGAGCATGGAGCCTCACCCACTGGACCAGGAGGGAAGTCCCTCTTAGGCTTTCTTTTACTTAATTATGTTTGCTTGGTAACTAAGTTGTAGATAGTGGAATGGAAGCCCAAGTGCACGTTACACTTCTCAAAAGTCTCCTTCCTTCCTACAAAATGGAGCTTGAGCAGCCTTCCTAGACCACGAAACAGCCCACTCCGATGACAGAACAAGATAAAGGAAGCTGTGTCCTGAAGTTCATGGGGTCCCCTGAAAACCCATGACCTGCCTCTTTCGGGATTTTTTTTTTTAATTGTTAAGAGAAAGAGCTTAAGCCGCTCTTATGAGGTTACTGACTCTTGCAGCAAAAGACAATTCCTAACAGATGTGTATTTCTTTTTTTTTTAAATTTATTTTATTTATTTATTTTTGGCTGTGTTGGGTCTTCATTGCTGCACGCGGGCTTTCTCTAGTTGCGGCGAGCCGGGGGGCTACTCTTCGTTGAGGTGCGCGGGCTTCTCATTGCGGTGGCTGCTCTTGTTGTGGAGCACGGGCTCTAGGCGCGCGGGCTTCAGTAATTGTGGCGCACGGGCTCAGTAGTTGCGGCTTGCAGGCGCTAGAGCTCAGGCTCAGTAGTTGTGGCTCTCGGGTTTAATTGCTCCGCGGCATGTAGGATCTTCCTGGACCAGGGCTCAAACCCGTGTCCCCTGCATTGGCCGGCGGATTCTTAACCACTGCGCCACCAGGGAAGCCCAGATGTGTATTTCTTAGAATACTTTTAGTGAGGCTAAATTGAGAACAAAATCATCCGCTTTTATACTCATTAAAAAGAGAAAAAAAGCATGGCAGCATGTAAGAATTAACAAAGGATAGCACAAAAGACCTTTGAACAAAATTCCAGTAGATGGCAGTATTGGCCAACTTTTTTTCTGAAAATGAACGTTCCTTTTCAAGATGTTAATTAAAATTTGTTGAGCAAGTTAGATATATTTTTAATTTTCTAAACACAAACTGAATGTGTATACTCAGCCATAAAAAAGAATGAAATTCTTCCATTTGCAACAACGTGGATGGACCTAGAGTGTGTTACGTTTAGTGAAATAAGTCACACAAAGACAACTACTCCGTGTTATCACTTATATGTGGAATCTGAAAAATAAAACAAACAAATGCATATAACAAAACAGAAACAGACTCACAGATATAGCGAACAAACTAGTTCTACGAGTGGTTACCAGTGGGGTGAGGGAAGGCGGAGATGGGGTAGGGGATTAAGAGATACAAAGTACTATGCATAAAATAAATAAGCAACAAGGATATATTGTACAGCACAGGGAAACACAGCCATTATTTTGTAATAACTTTAAATGGAATATAACCTATAAAAACACTGAATCACTGTTGTACATCTGAAGCAAATATAATATTGTAAATCAACTATACTTCAATTAAAAGAAGAATTGAATGTGTATATATATTATGCTCTAAATTGTAAAACTAAAAAACCTTCAAGAGGTAATTACATAAGCAACAATCATATAGTAATTGCGGACTTAATTAACATTTCTGAGCACTAAATAAGGGCTAAGGGATTTGTCAAGGACTAAATTGTGCCCTCCACCCCGTTCACATGTTGAAGTCCTTATCCTCAGGGTGACTTCCTTTGGAGACAGGGTCTTTAGGGAGATAATTAAGCTTAAATCATGGCAGGGGGTGGGGCGTAGGGAAGGCGGCTAACCTACTAGGACTGGTGTTCCTGTAAGGAGAGGAAGAGACACCAGACGTCTCTCTCCGTGGGCACACGGAGGAAAGGCCATGTGAGGACACAGCAAGAAAGCAGGAGTCTATAAGCCAGGAAGAGAGCTCTCACCAGAATTCAACCCTGACGGCACCTTGATCTTGGACTTCTAGAATCCAGAACTGTGACAAAGTAAATCTGTGTTATTTAAGCTGCCCAGCCTGTGGTATTTTGTATGGCAGCCCGAGCTGACACATACAGGCTTCCCTAACGTTATCTCTTTAAGTTCTCACCACCTGGAGGTAGGAATTATACCTGTTTTACCAAAGAGAGCCCTGAAGGTCAAAGGGAGACATAGATTGCTTAACAGAATCCAGGCTTTTCATGAATCTGGCTAAAACCGTAGGGCTCCCTGATCTCAATGTCCCTGCTGGTTCCACCACGGTGGAACCTCTACGTGGCTGCAGCCACGTGTCTACTTTCTGTCTTCACCGAGCTCAACCTATCAGCCGTGTTTGACTCAGCTGTTCGCTCCCTATTCTGGAAATGTGGCTTCCAGAGTTCATACTCAATGGTTTTCCTCCTACATCTTTGGTTGTTCCTTTCTCAGCTGTGCTTTGTTGGTATCCCTGGATCTCCTGGACGCTGAACATTGGAGGACCCGAGGGCTTAAGTCTTGGGCCTCTTCCCTGTTTACCTGTAAGCAGTCCCAGGTGATGTCAACCAGCCTCCTGCTAATTGCTGCAGCCTCCAAACTGGTTTTCTTGCCTCCACACTTGAGCGCACACCATGACACAGCGGCCAAGGCATCCCTGTTAAAACGTGAGTCAGATCATGTCATTTTTTGGCTCAAACACCTCCAGTGGCTCTCCTCTACCTCAGAGGAAAAGCAAAAGTCTTGATAATGGCTCACGAGGTCCTTCACTCTGTGCACCGCTACCCCCCCTGCCCCAACCATTTCTCAATTTCTCTCTGGGCTGATCTGTTTTCCCTCTTTCCTTTGCTCAAGTACGCCAACCACATCAGCCAGTCCTGTTTCTGCCTCAGGGCCTTTGCACTTGTTGATTTCTCTGCCTGGAATATTTTCTTGAGCTGAGGGGCTTTGGAGTCACCTTATCCTTTGGGACGTCCCTATCTAAGTTGTAAATCACGGGTCTCCCAATACTTCTTAACTCCCTTCTTCATTTAGGTTTCTTTTTAGCCCACACCATTACCTGACATACTATATATTTTACTTACCTTGTTTATCGTATGTTTCCTTCCTCTACAATATAAACTCCACAAAGGTAGAGATTTTTGTCCTTTATTTTCACTGTTCTAGCCCCCAAATCTGGAACAGTGCATGGCACATTGGAAGATACTCAATGAGTATAGGCTGAATAATTGAAAGAACCATACCATGTTGCGTCACCTAGACGTAATTACTAAGAATAAGCAAGGTTATTGTGCAAAGAATTCCCAGCAGCTGCCTACGTCTCACACAGAGAAAAACAAGGAAAGTTAGATGTAAACCACTACATGTAGGATTAGATGAAATAAAAACAATGATCAGACATTGAGGATTCTTAAGCATTGCCGTAAGCTAAAGACAAACAATCAAACCTCTGGAGACATTGGAAAATAGGATAAATTGTAAATTTATTGGTTTTTACCATTGCAGTGTGGAAAGACAAAAGGAAGGATGGGTCAGCTTCCTGTGGTCTTCCCGGCCCAGGTATCCATGGCTAAAGTAAATGTATTGTTTATCTGACTTTTGTGCATGTAAATATCCAAATGCAATACTCTTACATGCTTAGAGGATTTTGTAGACAACGAATAGCATTGTAAGACTAATCCTCTTTTTTAAAAAATACAACAGCAGACTTGCCTGTGAAGATTATCGTATAGAATCCACTCACAGTATAAAAAAAAATAAAATAAAATTCAAAAATTAAAAAAAAAAATCCACTCATAGGCCTGTATGAATCAGTTCCCTTAAGGAAAAGTCGTAACTTTTATGATATCCCTGCACCATTATTGGCCTGTGTTTATATAGCTGTCTTCAATGAAGCCAATAATGTGATTAAGTGGCATATCATCTCCATGTCAGGCGGAAGTTACCCAGATTTTATGTTAGGATATAGAGTGAAATACAAAGAGATGAAAAGGTTTTGCTTAATAATGATGACTCAGATAGGATTGAGCCTCTTACATACCAAATTGTTTACTTACCAAGAGTCCATCTGAAGGTGGCGAAATACATTGGACAATGTCTTCTAGTGCTGTGACTTGAGGTTTCTTAGTTGTATGTTTCATCTTTAGCAGCATTGTTTCCAGGCTGTGTTGTTTTGGAACTCGTCTGACAGATACATGAATCTGACTCCAGGGGCTTTTAGAGCTGGAAGGGGCCTCAGATAATCGGAGCCACACTCTTGCTTTACAAGTCGGGAAATGTGACCTGGAGACATGAAGCAACTTGCCCAAGGACGTTACAGGTAGCTTGTGGCGAAACTGACACTAGAATCCCATTCTTCCAATTCCAGTCTCGATCTCTTTCCTTTATCCCACGCTACTCAGAAAACCCACCAACATTCCAAAACACTGTAAATTGAGCATTGCCTTACCTGTGACAGTAGCGATTTTTAGAGGGATATATGTATTGTATTTAAACGGATCATATGGCTTTGGGAAAGAATGGGCACAGCAGGAGAATGGGGACTGACATTTGAGAATCATTGTAGAAACGACAAAACCCTCGTAACGAGAAGTGGATCGCATATAGTCCTGGCACCTTAATCCTCCACCAAATTGCACTGTTTGACTCTGAAGGTGATTACTTCATGCCTGTCACTCTGCATCTGGCTCTAAGGACACATATCTGTGGCTCTGACCCCACATTTCTGATTATAGTTGGTAAAAATGTTTATAAATTTCACTGGTTTCTTGGTACACGGAAAAAGTTGAATAACAGAACTATGAGTACTCAGGTAAGGACACATGAATATTTTCTACAGCATAAATCTGCTTTCTACTCAGCTAGACATTAGGCCATCTGGTAATGGAAAAAATGTTTGGAAATCCACCTAAGTCAACCTTAAGTGTTGCATTGCCTGCCTTTGGGGTTTGAAGTTTTAAGTTTCATATTGTAATAGATAGTGATCAGACCAAAAGTAATAACTCCCTTATATATATATATATATCCACATAAGTGAGGATACACATGCATATAATTCGCATAGCAAGACACATGTGGTACTAACAAGAACGGTAGACTCAAGTTCCTCCAAGCAACTAGGGATACAAGTTGTTTTATCAGGCATAGTGTGCTAGCATGTTAATATTCTAGCACTAATATATGATATTCAAAGTAGAGTTCATAAATCTGAGTATGACTCAGAATCCTGCGCATTAAATGCATAACTATTGCATTAATGTTTCATGTGTGCAGAGAATAAGATACAAAGGAAAAGAGTTAAAAGGGTTTCACAGTGCATCAAGTGGTAATGCGTACACTAATGATGAAAATGATAACAAAAGCTAAAGTGCAAAAGAAGGCCTCAAAAGCACCTCTTTAAAAGAAAGACAGATTTCAGTACAGTTTTCGAGCATTTTGACCACTAAAGCGAAACGGTTCTTAAGAAACAGTTAAAAAACTTTGACTTGATAGTAAAACCTTAATGATTTATATGTTCAAGGCAAGTGGTAATAAAGTTTATATCACTAATAATCACACGGAAGATACTGGTAGTAAAAAGAATATAACAAGTGTACATATTAGGACAGTTGGGAATTAAGTTTGTATGAATTGTAAGAAAAAACTCTTTCCTTTTTAGGTTTAATTTTACTCAGGTCAAATAAGAAATTTCCCACTTGTTGGTTATCTCTGCCCCAGTCCTTGTCTGATATTTAAAAACAAAGGAACTGCTTTAGTTTGAAGATTAAAGTGAAAGAAATAATGTTCTGAAATTATATTCTCACACATTTTACCAGGTAAACATATACACATCCGTACAAAATCCTACTTACAAAATGTCCCTGTAGAATACTAGCAAAACCCCATGGGATCTCGCAGGTTCCCAGGACATGGTTTGAAGAACCCAATTTAAGATATGTGTGCCTACTTTTTTCGTAACTATCAGTGTATGGGTTAAGATGATTAGGGTTCAACTAAACAAAATGTCTTTTACTCACATGCTCAAATAAGTTCTGAGGTAGGATGCTACAGAGTCAGTTAATTTAGCAGCTTAATAAAAAAACCATTAAAGACTTAGAATTCTTTCCTTCTTTCCATTCTGCTGTACCTTAGTTGTGGTAGCTTCCTTCATGGTTACAAGGTGGCTGCAGCAGCTCCAGACGTCACATCCCTCATATCCCCCAGGGTGACACCCAAAACCTAGAAGAGAAGTTAAGGGCATAACCTTATTTTCTGTTCCTTTCTAAGAGTGAAGAAAACTATCCCAAACACCCCACCACCAATCAGATTGTTCCTTATAAGACCGACAATTGCATCACGTGCTCATTCCTAAACCAGTCCCCAGAGAAAGAAGTGGACTGATCATAGCTGGCTTAAATAAGTGATTCTCAACCCAGGCTGCACACTAGCATCACTTGGAGAGTTTTCAGAAACTGTCAAACTCTAGACCAATTAATGAGAATCTCTGGAGGTGGGCCTGGGCATCAGTATTTTCAAAGAGCTCTCTAGAAGATTCTGATGAACAGAAGGGTGATCGCACCTGTTAGAATGGCTACTATCAAAAAGAGAAAAAATAACACATGTTGGTGAGGATGTGGAGGAGAAAAGGGAACCTTTGTGCCTTGTTGGTGGGAGTAAAAATTGGTGCAGCCATTATGGAAAGCAGTCTGAAGGTCCCTCAAAAAATTAAAAATACAACTACCATATGATCCAGTAATTCCTTTTCTGGGTATTTATTCAAAGAAATCTAAAACACTAACTTGAAAAGATATATGCACCCTCATGTTCATTACAGCATTATTTATAATAGCCAAGATATGGAAATGACCTAAGCGTCCATCAATTGATGAAAGGATAAAGCAAATGTGAGATACATATAAATAGATATCATTCATTTATTTATTCATGTTTTATTATAAATACAATATCATTCATCCATAAAAAAGGAAATCCTGCCATTTGCAACAACGTGGATGGACCTCGAGGGCATTACGCTAGGTGTAATCAGACAAAGAAAGACAACTACTCTATGATCTCACTTATAAGTGGAATCTAAGAAACTAAGAAACAAACAAACAAACAAAGAGCTCACAGATACAGAGAACAGATAGGTGGTTTCCAGAGCGGGAGCTGGGGGTGAGCAAAACGGGTGGAGGGGGTCAGAAGGGACAAAATTTCAGTTATAAAATGAATAAGCCCTGGGGATGTAAAGCACAATATGGTGACTAGAGCTAATAACACTGAACTGCATGTTTGAAAGTTGCTAAGAGCGAAGATCTTCAAAGTTCTCATCACAAGAAAAAAAATGTGTAACTATGCGTGGTGATGGGTGTTAACTCAACTTATCATGGTGATCATTTCACAATATAGACAAATATCAAATCATTATGTGGTGCACCTGAAACGAATATAATATCGTATGTCAATTATACCTCAATAATAATTTTAAAAATAGTAATAATAAAACAAAAACTTCTGAATAAAAGAAAATAGTGAGGGGTGAGACGCAGGGAATAGTCTAACTCTTAGATGAATCAAGATTCATCCCCTTGGGTAAAGGGAGGGACCAGCCTCCCTTCCTGAGACGTGTTTGGGTTGCCTGACAACTGAACAAAACTGGGGTTCTGTTAACAAGGAAGTGGGGAGAGAATGGCTTTGCCAGGTTGATCATGGCATTATGGACAAGATTTAAGAACTGGTCAGAGCTTTAGAAGCACCTGTCACTGATACATATTATAAACACTGAAGATGATTTTCATTTTTGAAGTCACATCAGTCTACGGCATAATCATTGGCCATAAGAGAAAATGAATTCCTTCCTGTTTCTTGGGCTCAGAGTGACTCAGACATTGAGAAGCAGGTTTGTCAAGATGACAGAGTACCAAGGTAATGCATTTCAATGATGAAACAGGAAATTCATTCATGAGTTTTGGGCATACCTCCAAAGTGACTGCTTAGCCAGAAATGGGATAGCTAGTTTTTCCTACTTCTGTTTTATTATCGTCAGTAAGAATGACCAAATATTAGATTAGAGAGGAACTTAGAGAAAATCTGGCTCCTACACTCCCCCCATCCTGCCAACCTGCCACCCATTTTAATATTAGAAGAGACCAGGGCACAGAGAAGTTACACAATTACTGGAGATTACATCAGGAGTCTGTGGCGAAAGTAAGACCTTTTCTCCTGCCCTGCCTTTGGTGCTAGTTCTTACAATAATTAGAGAGTTTCTCTGATTGTAGTTCTGTCTATCTAAACTGCATAGGAGGGGCTAAATAAACATGATTTAGGTTTAAGACTCAGTTTTCTAAAGGGACACATGGGGGCAGCAAATGTTTAGAAAAGAAATTACACTTCTAACTTGTGCAGGCTGTATATATATATATATATATATATATTGAGAAAATGTTTGGAAATGGGATATTTGGGGGGGGTTGGTTTGTTTATTTGACGGTATTGACATTGCTTATGATCCGTATGTTACAACGTGGTATTGGGGATTTCAGAGACAGTGGTAGTCACCATGATTCAGTTTTGCTTCCAAATGTGCCCCTGCAAAGAGATTATGAAAAGCACCATTTATCACTAGAAAGCGTGTCTTCGGAATGTTTACTAATATTGAGCCACACCTTCCTTATAGAAGTTAATGAGATTTTGTGTCACACGGACTAGAGTAAGTATAGAAGAACTTACTGGTGAAGATTTCCTTTAGCTACTGTAATAACCCATTTTTATTGCTATGATTACTGATGAATAAAACATTTTCTTTTTGTGGTTACTTCTATTTTTTATTTCCCCACTCATTTATCATTTTCTTTCTTATCATCAGTTGTTCCTTATTACTCTCAGTAACTCCCAGATAGTGATTTCTGAGGAATTATTCCCTCTCTCCTTCTATCACTCGTTATTCAAAGTGAAATTATCATATTGGAATTTTGTGCCATAAAATATCAGGCATGTGTCTAGATAATGTTCAAGAGACATTAAACAAACAGGTAACTGCAGGCATATTCAGACCAGAAGTTTACATTTTCTGGTTTTCTTGTGATTTCAGTGGAGGTGGCACCCGTTCATGGGAAAGAGTCACCAATGAAAAGTCAACGTTAGACTCAAGAGCCATTTCTCCAACATCTTCCAGAATCAAGGCTTTGGAGGTCATTTCTATCAACACTGGTTGTTTCCCATCTGCACTTAACAATGGACACATAGGTCATATTTAATCCCAACCCCTTTAAAGCAGACTGGATGCTTGAGTTTACCAAAAAGATTTAGTCACAAAGGTATCTTAATTCAGGCCTTTAATCCTGAGCAAAATCAGGACACAGTGTCATGGACTAAGTCAGCAGGGAACAGATGTGATGAAGAGAAGAGCTCCAGCCTGGACACCTAGTTCTTCTGACCCCTTTGGCCGTTAACAAGCTGAACGGTGCTGGCCTCAGTATACACACCTGTACTGGGCTCAGAAGACATACATTTGTGGTGAAGAGCATTATGATGAGAGCGCTCAGCCTCTAAAATTCTCTGATTCTGATTGTTTCTTTCTCAGTATATAGCTGTGGAAAGATACTGAGTTTTCTCTCTTTGGGAGGTTTGAGTCTTGCTGCCTTTGAATATTACAAGTCAGATTTTCTCTCTCTAGTGCTGGCATTGGGACACACCAGACCTGCCAAGGCTAGGAAATCCTATTGTCTGAAGACGTTTTGCTTTGTGAACTTCTCTTTCTAGTAGTAAAAGAAAAGGCAAAAAATAAAAGTGTTTAAAATCTTGTCAATATCCTGGGGTTTTTTTTTTGTATAAATATTTGAATGCAATGATGTAAAATGGATATGTATTTTTAAAATATTTTACTTAACATGGATTTTGTACAAAGGTTGCTAGAATGCTCCAACAATGAAAAGAGAAAAATATGTATTTGGACAGTCTTTAGGTATTTCTCCTTTATTCAGTACACTTAAGAGGATCATTCAAGCTGTAGCTTTTAAATTAAAAAAAATTTAAGATAACTGGAAATTAAAAGCAGTCAAATGCTATTATCATCTGAGTCTTTGTTCAACTAAGTGTCTCGACAACTTCACCTTTAGAAGTTCCTGAGGCAAATGAAAACCAGTTTTTCAAAATTAGAAATAAAATATTTAAACCAAAGACCACGGTTAACTTAATACCCTGTAACTTTGGTATTTTAACTAGTAATTCTCAAAAGGAAGAGTCAGGTCAGAAACAGAACTGTGTGTATAAATTGTCAGGTTCTGGTGTTTGTTTTCAATCACTTCTCAAGGAAAAACTTCCTTTTCATTCTTCTCAGCACCACCCTTCGGAGAAAAATTCTATAATTCTCCTATCCACAATGTTGGGACTGAAATGATCTAATTAGAAAGGCTGTTCATACAACTTATGTTGTAAGATTCAGAAAGAATACATTTTGAGTTTGGAAACAGATGAAATGTACCACGTCCATTTAAAAAAAAAAAAACTTATGTATTTGACCTGGCCTTGTTTTAAACTGTCAACTTAAATTTCGAATGCAACTTGCAATGTTGAAAGGAGTACAGAAAAACACAATGCCATTTGAACAATGCCTCTCCAAGATTCCAGAGCCACGTTAAGTATTGTTTTATTTTGAAAAAATAATGATTTCAAAAAAACCAAAAAACCCCAAACCAAACACCTCGCTAGACTCAAGAAGAAAGGTACCCGCACCTTTGACTGTTGAGTATGTAATTGGAAATCCAGAGGAGGCTGGCCTGTTATTTTGAGATACTTGATAAATAGTCTCGCACAGCTTCAAAACGCTCACAGCAGAGCATTTTCGTGCCCTGCCAGCCTTTCAGCATCACGTGCAAGGGCAGTGAGGCTGCATTATTAAGAAATCATACGACATTAAGACACGGAAGTCTGGCAGGTTTTAATGGCAACCGACGTTTGCTCTTTTAAAGTCTGTGGTCGCGTGAAAAAGCGGTGGAGTTTGGCGTCTGCGGGTGCCGTGGAGCGCATCTTCGGGAGCTTCCTTCGGGAAAAGGCAAAGCGAGCGTCTCCACTTTTTAAAGGAAGGCCTTACCTCGTACAGTATTTCTAAATTAAACTGACAGATCCTGGAGAAAATCTCAGAGCACGCATTTCAGCCTGTTCCGCCAATAGGCGACTAAGACAAACTGAAAGTAAACGGAGCCTCGTCCGAGTCGATCCAAGACCCGGGACCGCTCCGGGCAGCGGGCGATGGGGCGAACTTGAAGGACCTGCACGAAGGCAGCCGGGACTGAGCCCTCGCCGCTGCCCGGCTCTGCACGGCAGAAAGTTCGAGGCTCCGTTCCCAGACTTGTAGTAGGAGGCTTGCATCAGCTGAGGAGACTCTCTTGTCTCCACCGGCCGCTAAATTCTGAGTGGGGATGAGCCCCATCGGCTCCCCGCCCCCGGCCCGCCCGGGTTTGGCGCCCTCCCGACCGAGGGCCGCGCGTCGCGGGGACCGTCCTGCCGGCCGGGCGCCCGTCGTCCCCGGACCCGGGAGCTCATCCGGGCGGCCGCGCGGAGGGGCGGCGGCGGCGTTGCGATCCTGAGAGCGCGGCTCGCCAGCGGCCACCGCGCGTCCCCTCGCGCCGCCCACCTGTTTGCCCAGATGTGTTTCCAAGAAAGGCCACCTGCACGTAGCCGGAAGGGTGACCAGGCCCCACCCGGGCACACACCCTCCTCTAGAGGTCATGGCCCGAGGGACAGCTGCGGGTGAAGCCCCGAGGCCCGGGCGCGCTCGCCGCGACGCGAGCCTGCAGCCCGTGCCGTCCGGGAGCCGCTCCCAGCCAGCTCGGCGCGCTTGGGGTCCAACTCCCGCGAACTTGCCCTCGGGGCGGCCGGGGGAGGCCCAAGGGCGCTGCGACGGAGCGCGCACCTGCCCGGCAAACTTAACCCGACGAGTCTGGGGGTAGGAGGGAGCGAAGGGCGGAGACGGCCCTCCGCAGACGCAGGAAGAAGTCGCGGTTTTCGGACTTGAGATTCACAGGACTCGCACGCGGCCTGAGCGAGTGAGACCGACACGCCAAGAAGGGTTCGAGGAGTTGGAAGCGGGGAGAGAAGGGCTGGACGAGGGAAGACTCGGGAAGAAGAGGAAGCCCAGAGCTCAGAGTCCCATCTGACCCCAAGAAAAACCCAGGTGTGGTTCTAAACCTGTAACCCGCGGAAACAGCAGACGCCAGCCGAGCGAGGCGGGGGAACGCTGTCTCGTAGGCGCTTGTTTAGCGGCGACGTTGAACGTGTTCTCAAGTTGGTGAATTCTAATGCAAGTTGCTGGAGGGATTCGCCCCTCACCGTACCTAGGACTGAGACACGCCCTGTTTTCCCGAAGACCGGACAGCTAAAGGTGGGGTCTCAAGTCCTTCACAAGGCCGAAGATGAAGGAGGGCTGCAGATTGGAGAGTCAGCCCCCGAACTCTGCCTCAGATAGAGGCACACATTTCCCTGGGCCAGTCGTTCTCAAGTTTGAGCGTGCACGAGCATCGTTGGAAGCTACTGTGCTCCTGGCTGGGCCCCAACCCTCAGAGTTTTCAGTAGAGCTAAAGTGACGCCTGAGAATTTGCCCTTCTAGTAAGTTCCTAGGTGATGCTGATCTTGCCGGTCCCTGGACGGCACTTTGAGAGCCACTGCCTAAGCCACTGGCTCTCAAATTTGACTGCGCAGTGCGATCACCTGGAATACTTAAAAAAATATTTGTGCTTGGGTCCTACCCTCAGAAGTTCTGATTCAACTGATTTGGGTACGGCTTGGGCATCAGTATTTTAAAACTCTTCAGGTGATTCGAACATACAGCAAGGTTCGAACACTACTGCCCTAAATCATCCATCGCCCCAGACAACTTTTGTGGGGGGAGAGGGGACAGGGGCCTTCTCCCAGCCTGCTCTTGGTGACCTTGCTGGCTTTGGAGCTAGCTTCCCAGTCTTTGGAAAGGAAAAGCCTTTGCCTTAAGGATGTTTGGCCACTGACACAAGCACGATGTTGAACATCCGCTTTTATCAACCATACAGGAATTATAAAGGATGAAACAATTCTCCCCAAGGCCTTAAGGACGCAATGATAATGTAACATTGATAATTCTGCCTGCACTGTACGGAAGCCCCTTCAGCCACCGGGGCTCAGGATCTTCCATGAGGAGCCAGAGGGATCTCTCAGGCTTAGTGATGACAGACTTTTCAGTCTGGACCTATGAAGAATGAGAGTCCCAAATCCAGGCTGGATCATAGGCACTGCATCCAAACTGGCCAAACGCTGACCTGCCCCGTTAATATTGGCTGTGGGGAAATCTCACCGGCCTCTGGCTGGAAGAGTGGGAGTGCTGGGCGTGGTACTGGGTGGCCAGGATCGCTCGTGCGCGAACCCAAACTCCGGCCACACTGTGTTGAGTTACTGATACCAAGAGCGAAGCGTGGGATGAGGGTGGGAAAGCGTGTTCTCTTCACCTTTCAGAAGGGCCAGGCTAGAGGCAGAGGCACCCGCGCCCCAGAGGATCCCCCCAGAGGCACCCCGCTGTGAATGGGTTTGGCTGCCTGGAGGGTTTCTCACCTCATTCTAGACCAGCCAGGACAGGGATGGAGATAATAACCCAAGAGACCGGGTCCTCACAGGGATTATAACTTCCCAAGACTTCTGCCTTTCCTGGCCACTTGGCGGGTACTTAACCCTCCCCCCCATCCAGAAGCAAGTGCACGGGGGGCACATGGGGGGTAAGGGGGGCAGAATCCTCCCCCGCTAGTCAGGAACTCCGGGAGACTATCCTTTGGGCCGTGCAGCCCCCTGTGGGAGAAAGAGATCAAAAGGGACCCTGGAGTTCCCCAGAACGCACTCTTTTCCCTCTCTGCCCGTCTATGGCGGTGCTGGGGGCCGTTGCTTTGGAGCGTCTTGGAAGACACCAGGAAAGCAGGCAGTGGAGTGGAGGAGCTGCAGATGGGCGGATTCCACAGAGTCCAGAGGGCGATTCGGCGCTCTGCCGGGCGCAGTCCCAGCCTGGGCTCCCCTGTCACACCGCCGCGCCAGCGTGCGGACTACCCTCTGCGTCCCTGGCCTGGAGGGTCACGGCGTGTCCAAGCGATTGTCCCTGGAAAAGAGTTGGGAGAGCTCCCCTTTCCTTTGCGCGCTCCCGCCCCCGCTTTCCGCCCCCCTCCCCCGCGCGAACACACACGCACGCACTTCGCGCGCTTCTTCGCTGGGGTTTCCCTGCGGGGCAGATTACTTTATGACAGGGTGTGATAAGTGGTGATTTTGTTCCTCTTTTGATGGCAGGATTGCTTTGTAAACAAAAGCGCAAACTCGTTCCGATAGTGGTTCCGCACCACTGCGCGGCGGCAGCCCTGGCGCAGCGGGCGGCGGGGGCCGCGGCTGCACCTGTCGCCTGGTTCCGGGAGGGGCCCGGGCCGCGCTGGGCGGGGGCGCGCCGCGCGATCTCCTGGCCTCCAGGCCGTCTCGGTTTTCGGCCTCTGGGCCGCCGGGCTTGCAGCACATCCCAGGCCTGCTGTACCCACTGCTGCAAAGACTCCCAGCTGCAAGCGCGTGCCTGGAGGGGCCGCCCTTCTGCCCTCTCCCTGGCACCTATGGTAAGGGCTTCTTTCTTCTGTGGTTACTGGTAACCTTATTCCTTTGCCCTAGTCCAGCTGGAGGTGTGAGGGGGCTTTTGTGAGCTGGAGGCAGGAATCGCTCAAGGTGAAGGCCTCAGGTCTTGGCGCGGCAGGTCGCAGCTCAGTTCCCCTCAACTTTTTCCCCTGAGTGGTCCAGCCCCCTCCTTCCCTGTTCAGCCTGGGTGCCAGTTTACCCTCGGCGGGACCCAGGAAAGACCCCAAGTTGACTTAGGCTCTCTCAGGCCCAACGGGCGTGGAAGGTGAGCCTCTGCAGGAGGAGAGGTGCTAGGCACAGCAGGTGGTCACTCATTCTTTCCCAGTCATCCCGACTCCTCTAAGGGGAAGGTGAAGCCGGCCACCGAAGGCCTGAACTTCCCAGTTAACCCATTGCTCAGGTCTAGATTTCCAAATCCCTTAAGGAGCCTCAAGTGGGGCCCTGGGGGTTTGGCACTTGAATGAAAAGATGGGAAGATTCCTGGAGGTTCTGGGGTGGAGTGAACGCACCTCCAGCAGAGCTTTTGCCCAGAGGGAAAGATTGTTCCCGGTGCAACTTTGGGGGTGATGGAGCTGGGAGCGGGGGTTTACGGGTACAGAAGTAGAGTCCAGCCGGCTATCCCGGGACACCAGGGGCCTCAGAAAACCTGAGCTCAGCATTATCTGAAGCCGGGAGCTCTCTGCAACCTGACACCGAGCCATGCCACCCCTTCCCGAAGCTCAGGGCGCCTGCACTGAGCAGCGCACGAACAAGTTTTGAGACTGGGCTGAGAGAGTCCCAGGACCTGTTCGCTGCGCAACCTGCTCTGTGGTAGCAGCGCCGGGAGGGGGGAGGGCATTCCTGCTGATCTCCCTCCCCTAACCCGGTAAAAAAAAAAAAAAAAAGGAGAGAGCGAGACTGAGACGAAAGCCAAAGTTTTCCCTGATTTGCAAGAGGCCTCAGGCCGAAGTTCTGGAGACTGCTCGGGTGCTGCGACAGTCGCCCAGAGCAGTTAGTGGCGGTGGGCCTGTCCTGGCACGGGGTGCAGCTGGCACGCTGGGGAGGCTGACTGGAGCCTGGGCGCTGGATGAAGCTGTGAGGGGTCCCCTCCCTCTCCTCGCCCCCCAGGGCTCCTTCCTGGAGGCGGCAGGATCGGGAGGTTCGGAGCTACGGAGGAGGTCGAGGTGGAGGAAGGCCCCGCGGGGCGAAGCAGGTGTCTTTGGAGCAAGGCGGAGGGCGCACACTCGGGAAGACCGGGGCTGCGAGGAGGCGCCCTGAGCCGCAGCGTCCGGCTGCGGTGCGAAAAGGGAAGCGGCGATGGCGTTGACACGAGCTAGACGTGAACCGGCCTCGGGTGCTCTGAGCGGGGGGACTGGAGCGGGGCAGCACGTCCGTGGGCGGGCTCCGCGGCCTCGGCGCACCACGCGCGTGCTGTGCTGAGCGCTTTGCGTCCGTTCTCCTGGCCGAGCCTCACAACAAATTCCCCATTTCACAAGGGAGCCAACTGACGTTCAGACGAGTTCAGTCACTTGCCCTGGATCACTCATCTGGTAAATGTCAACGACTGAGCTGAGTTTGGAGCCCACCGGGTCGTACCCCAGAGCTAGATTCTCGCTCCCGGATTCCTCGCGTCCCTCCCCGCTTCTCTCCCCTGCCGCCACCCTGGTCCCCGCACCCCGGCATCTGAGCGGACACCAGCGGCCCTCACGCCCAAGGCCTGGGCTGCTTCACTTCCAAGTCGTCCTGTCCACGTCCATGCAACCCTGCACAGCGGCTTGGCTTCGCACCTAAGCACACTAGCGGCTTTGCCTCCCCTCCCCCCCGAAAAAGTACCGAAGTTGGAGTTGGCACTCTTCTCGCCCCACGCAGGCCCTAGTACCAGCCCTCCGGTCCTTCCCGGGCAGGGCCTGGCCCAGCCAGCCGGGTCCCAGGTCCCCCCCGGCTCTCGCACCCGTAAGAGGGAGAAGCCAGGCTGCCGGGGCCTGAAACCGCGCTCGTTTCTAAAGCAGCACAGCACCTCCCGCCGGAGTCTCGCAGAGCTACAGGCGGGTCCTACGCGCGTGTCCTGCGCTCTGGAGAATTCGGCTTCCCCCAAACTATTTCGACAGCTAGAAAAAGCCGGAGAAGTTAAATATAGGCAGGAATGGGTTAAAAACGCCATCATTTAAGGTATTTAAAATTCGCAAGGTAAAAAACAAAACAAAACACCTGCAAACAAAACCCACACTTGTTGAGCAAGGTTCTAAGGCAGGTCCAAGAAAGTTTCCAATCAACCAGAGAATCGGCACCGGGACGAGAGTCCCACAGCCCAGGCACGATGACTATGCCTAGGCGACACGGGAACTGCGAGAGACACCGCCGCACCGCCCCCCGAGAAGGCCGGGAGGGTGCCAGGCCATCTGGGCCGGCCACCAGGGATGGAGCCTCTTGCGCGGGATCAGAAAAGGGAGGCTTTGGTGCGGGGACAAGTCTTCTCCACTCCTCAGCGCGGAGCTGACCTTTTGCACACATTTGCCTGAGGGGTCAGAGAAGATGATTTGAAACCGCTTCTTTGTTCCTCTCGAAGTGCCCGCGACGGCAGCCTGGCAGAGTAACTGGGCCTGTCCCAGGAGTCCCTGGCCCAGGCCCTGGGCTGGTGGCTGCCGGACTGGGGCTGGCGCAGTTGCACGGTCAGCGGGGTCCGAGGCTGAGTTCCTCACCCCCGCCTCCCTCCCGGCCAGGTGTGGTTCCTACAGAGGTGAGCTCCTCGGGACCCCCAAGTCCGGAGGCTTCTGGTAAAGCTCCCTTCTAATTAGAGCAGCGGTGAAATCATTTAGGTGATTTCATCTGTAATGGGAAAGCACCCCCCCAGCCCAAATCTCAGGTGACCATCCCAGAACCACCGATGCCCCTCTCTCCCTTTAAAAAGTTTTAGTGGGAAAGATAAAGAGCCGGGAAGCCACAGCGGAATGGGGGCGGGGCGGGAGTCGTGAAAGTGAGAAGAGAGGGCGGACCTTAAATAGAAGTGTGAGTGTATGCGTGTGCGTGTGCGCGTGTATGTGTGCGCGCGCGTGTTTGACTCTCTGCGGTGGGAGGAGACGAAACCTAAAAGTCAGAAATGAAACAGAATCGTGAACGTCTTCACCTAACTGAGAAACACTTTGATCTGAGATCCGACGCTGAAGCAGCCCTGGGGGTGGCAGACTCGAATCCGCGAGGTTGAACCTCGCAGGCCGGCGGGGAGGCCTGGACCGGGGATCTGGCTTCACCGCGTGCATCCAGGTGCGCGGCACCTATCGGTTCTGACCCAGTCTCCGGGCCTTGCCCTCCCCTCCCCCCCACCCCCAGGGCTGGAGATTCTCCCAGCCCCACTGTTCCGAAGGGGAAGAGAGCCAAGGGAAGAGCGTGTAGATGCCCCCATCGCTTGAGTGCGAAAACACACCAAGTCACACTCGCGTCGCTCCCAGCACACTCCAGCAGGCAGGCTGCCTGGGTTCTCCGGCCAGGGATTGACCGGGAAAGCGGGTTGGGGCCGCTGGGAAAAGCTGGAGCTGATGGCGAGATTGCCGCGGCTATAAATCCATCACTTCCCAGGTCAGCTCTGCGAGGCGCTGGGACTAGGGCTGGCGGAGTGAATTCCTGGGCTAGCGCGCATGCGTCGGCAGGTAGCAACCCAGCTCTTTATGACCAGGTGAGATGTTGGTGAGCAGGTAAAAAAGGAGGATTTGCCTAAGCGATTCCAGGGAGCGGGCCCGGCCGAGCCCTACAGCCCATGCCCGGCGGGGACCCGTCGCCAGGAGCGCCGAGCCGCGATGTCCATACTTGCCAAAATGGGGGACTGGCAGGTACGGGGGTTTGCCTTGGCCGGGGCTGAGGTGGGCGGGGGTGGGGCGGGGGAGGGGGCCGGGCGGGGGGAGGCGGAGAGGAAGAGCCGCGGCCCAGGGCTGCAGCGTCGTAGGTGAGGCGCGCCTGGCAGCGCCCAGGAGCGTTCCCAGGAGAGGAAGGGGGCAGGAAAACGGGCGCAGGCGGCGGCCGCAGCGCTGGGGGCCACGCGCGCCGCCGGCCTGCCCGGTGCTGGGGAGAGTCCGGCGCACGCTCCACAGGTGGCCCCGAGGGTCACCGGTGCTTTGCGCTACGGACGCCACCCCCCGCCCGCCGCCGGTAGAAACTGGGGTAGGCGACTAATTCAGGCGGGGGCAGGGCGCAGGCGGGCGGGGGGTGCGCCGCCAGCAAGGTTCCGGGCTCGCTACGCCTCCGGTCTCGCCCTAGACCCCAGGGCGGCGCGTGAGATGGGCTTCCAGTGCACCTGTCTCTCTCCGCGTCTCCACGTTTGGGGGACCACGAGAGAGCGTGGAGACTAGAAAGGGGTCCGGCTGGACGGGTCGCGCCGGCGAGCACGTTCTTTTGGGGAATATGCTCAAAAGAGTTTGCGCAAAGTTGAGCTTCTCGCTCCATCTTCTTCCCGAAGCCACTTTTCACCGCTTGGGCTACGGGTTGGGGTGCCTGGACGGGGGCGGTAAGCGGCGAGTGATGAGGCAGAAGGCCTAGAACTGGTCGAAACCAAGGCCTCCCGAACTTGGCCCTGCTAGGCCGCGGGCACCGGCACCGCAAGGCCAGCTAGGCTTCAGATCCTGCTCTCCCCTGAGCCCCGGGCCCGAGCCCGGCCGAGGGAGCCTGCATCCAGCGCTCTCTCCTTTCCCCTTCCAGACGTTTCCCCTAAGGGAACCAGGGCGGCTCTGGCCAGGTTGGTGAGGATAGCAGCCTCTCCCCTGTCGCCGATTTCATAATGGGAACCGCGGGGCCTTCTTTTCGCCCTAGCCAAGCGGAGGCCTGGTTAGGGGCGAGAGTCTGTGTGCCTGAAAGCCCGCGGGCCGATTTGAACCGAACCCCCGATCCTCTCAAAGAAAATTTGAGGCCCTGCTCTTTCCGGGGCGCGTTCTTTGGCTTGTTTCAGATTTCGGCCATCAGAAGTAAAGTTCCGAGAAGTCCCGTCTTCCCTACATTCTCTGGAGTTGGGGAAAGGAAGTCATCTTGCAGTATTTATTTCTTTCATTGCACTTATTCTTGTAATCAGCCGTGAGCTCTTCTAGACCTCTCCTCCCAGTTAAGCCTAAATAAATGCAATTTCATCTCCAGAGTTAGACTTTGTGGTTTAAGGGTGCAAATCCCACACCAGACTCAAATCTGGGGTATCCACACCTTTCCCTCCCTTGCCCCTGTGGGTCTCAGGGCCCTTCTTCATTCTCTGCTCTGGAGGGGAAGACTGGGGGACTCCTTGACGGAGGTCTTTCGGTTTTCCCCTCAAGCCGGGCAAACTTGGCTGCAGAGTTCCTCAGCGTGAGAAAACGCCCGCAGCGCAGGCTCGGCCAGGGTCTGGGCCTCCAGTGGGTTCGACTGAGGTTCGGAAGCAGCAAGACTCCAGCCTGAAGGGGACAGGAGTGAAGCCTGGGCCTGGCTCCCGTGGGTTCACAGTTTGGCAAGCGGCGGGAAGCCGGGATCTCGGGTGGGGCACGCGGATTTGGGGCCTGGAGAGGCCGGCTCCTCCGGCTTTGGCCTGTTGGGCTGCTGGGGCCCACTGGGTGGCAACAGCTGGTGAAAATGGAGTCCTTCTCCTTCCCTCGTTGTCTCTTTGTCTCTCTCGGTGTCTCTGTCTCTCACACAGATACTCACTCTTCTCCCAACGCCCTCTCCACGCCCCCATATCAGGCCTGGACCCCCGACCCCTGCCCCCAGGCCTGGCGCTGCTGTCCTGGGGTCCCGGCGAGGCCGGAGCATTGACATGCAAAGAAGCGACTTGTCGTGGTAATGATGCTCACACACTACCGCGGCTCCACTGGCTCCAGGGGCGACCGGGGCGCTCGCTCGGGCCTTTCTTTAGCGCTCCTAACGCGGGCGGCGGCGCGGAGCCCGCAGGCCCCAGTCTGCACCTCAAAGGCGCCCTCGGCGGGAAAACAACAACAGTTTAGCAGCCCCGGCGGGTGTGGAGCCGGAGATCTGCGGGGCTCGGGTCGGCAAGGGGGGAAGGTGGAGAGGATGAAGGCCCTGAAATGCCTTCCCCGGCCCACAGATAGAAAGAAAGCGAAACCTAGATTTCCCCCAAGCACACTGTGGCGACGTCAGGGGGTGTAAGATCCCCTGCTCCGGGGCCTAGGCTTTGGCCTACAGATCGCGCTCTGGGGCTGCGGCCGCGGCTGGGAGGGTGTCGGTCCCCCGGGCGGCCCACCCCCCGACTTCCAGCCGCCACGTTGGGCGGCGGCCCCGGGCCAGCCCGCAGGGTGCGTGGCGCTCGCGCTGCAAGTTGACCATTTTTGCGGGCGGAGCGCGGCGCCGAGCCTGGAGCTGGGTTCGGCCAAGGGCCTGTGCCGCCGTGCGCCGGCGGGGACCGGGCGTGCAGCGGAGCGCCCAGGGCGTCGGAGGGAGCCCCTCCGGCTCTCTGCCCCCCTTGCGGCTCTGGTCTTCTCCCTAACTTTCGCGGGGGGGGGGGACTTCTGGCCTACTCTGCCGGGCTTGGGGAATTGGCTGCGGTCGTCTGGAGGGAGAATTGCCCTTCGGCGGCTGGTGGCGGGGAGCGGGTCCCCCTCCTCTCGCCTTCCTTCCACCTGTTAGGCAACGCTCGCATTCGCGACAGCCTCTACCCTCACGGCGAGGACGCACCGTGAGACCCGGGAGGCCGGGAGCTTTGCAAGCAACAGGCCCAGATGGCATCAGAGGTCGTTCCTAGAGCAACTCTGAGGCGAGACCTACTGTTGTTGGGGAATATGCCGCATTCGAGGGGGAGAACGGAGGTGTTGACCTAGGACAAACGAGGAAGCTCGGCCAGAGAAATTAATTACCCTGTATTTCCAAGGATCGCATCACGTCTTTTTTTTTTTTTCTTTTTGGTCTCTCTTTCCTTAAAAAAGAAAACTGTTTCACAGAAGAAAAAAATACAGAGCCCCGGCGGGGCGAGCAGGCCCCCGTGTGGAGCGGGAGAGCCGAGACTGGCGGACCTGGACGACGGGGGTGGCTCCCGGGCCTCCGGGTTCCGCGCCAGCCGGGCACTGAGCCGCGAAAGCGCCCGCGCTAGTAACAGCACCAAATCATGAAGGAACTCTCCCTGCTTTAATTAAAAAGGGGAATCTTGGGAAAACCGGAGCAGATTAGCACAGCGAAGGGTTGGTTCCCTGCGATTTATTTTGATGCATGCATGACACGGCGCACACATGTCGGTATTTCGGCTCAACTCCAGAAGCGACTGTGAGTGTCCATAGGAGTTCCGTATTCCTGTCCACACTGCGCCCAGGAAGCCCTTAGCCCAAATACCACGTTGAATTATCAGTCGGCCCTAGCTTCATACACATGGGAGGAGAATCATTTAACCCCTGGAGCTGTCAAGTAACCTCTTCAGGGTACACTTTTTATTTTACACGCGGCAATGAAAGGATCCCAAACCCCAGCCGAGCGACTGAAGCCGTCTGGCAAAATCTCCAACCTGGGGGGTGGGGTGGGCTGGGAAGCGCGAAGCCAGTAAAACTCCCAGGGCGCCGCGGCCGGAGGTGTCAGCTGCCGGGAGCGGAGGCGATCTCTTGTTGGGCAAAAATCCTGACGTGACTTCGCCGGTCTTCGTTTGGTGGTTACATTTGATCGCGAAAGGGATAGTAATTTCGAATAAGATTGGACGGGGCCGAAAGGACAGAGCCGCTGGTGGAGGCAGGGTTGAGGGAGAGGTGCTGAAAGCTGGGCCCCGGCGCGGTGCCGGGCTTTCGCCGGGGCGTCTCCGGCGAGGAGGAGACGGAGAGGAGAGGAGAGGAGAGAGGAGAAGAGTGGCATGGGGGCGGGGGGCGCCGGGGCAGGGCCGCGCGGCGGGGCTCGAGGGAGATTTCGTGGGCTCCCCGGCAGGAGCGCGCTCTACGAGCAAGTTTGCGGCTTGGAGAGGCCTTTATACCTGGGTCGGAGCGGCCGGCGGCAGATTGTGGTGCTGGCGAGCAATTGGACTATTGTTGATATGCTAATGAGGCGATTAGGCTGTTGGTAAAGAGCAGGAAAAGGGAAAAGTTTCTACCATTAGAGGGAGATCTCCGAGCGCACACGGGAGCTCTTTCCCTTCTCGCCTCCTCCTCCTCCTCGCCTCCTCCTCCTCCTCGCCCTCCTCCTCCTCCTCCTCGCCCTCCTCCCCCTCCTCGCCCTCCTCCTCCTCCTCCTCCTCCTCCTCCGGCGCTCACCGCCCGCAGCCGGCACTTTGCGCTTACCCAGAGAGTAGCTCCACTTGGGTGCGAGGCGGAGAGGGGGCAAATCCATTCACGCCGATCCATGAAAATGCTTTGGAAACTGACGGATAATATCAAGTACGAGGACTGCGAGGTAAGCGCGGCGCTAGCTTTAGTCGTCCTCGCGGCCGCAGGCTCGGAGCTGTACTTCCCGCTCCTCCTCCTCTCCTCGAAGCCAGCTGCGAGGTGCGGGTGAGACAAACTTTCCCCGGCGCAGCGCCCGCCTCTCCGATTCGCCCGCAGAGCGCAGGGCAAAAGCTGCAGAGTGAGAATGAGGACGTTCCCTTCTTTCATCTCCCTCCTTCGGAGCCCCTGTCCCGCTTCCTCCCTTTTCCTCCTGACCGGTTTTGACTGTGCCTAGGAGTAGAGCGAAGAGAGACGAGCTGGGTTTTTGAAGCAGTTGCTGGCAATTGGGCACGCGTCCGTGCACTCTGCGTGTCTCTCCAACGAGATTCTGAGGGCCCAAGTCACCAGGAACAGAAAGGAAAGAGAAAACCCTTTCCCCTCTTGAACTTTGTCCCTGATCTTTAATATTCCTTCTTTCATGTATTCATTCTTTCCTTCCTTCCTACCGTCCCCCACCCGACTTTTCTAAAAAGGCTCTTTTCTATTTGGAGAGGCCCCCCCCTCCCCCGCACACTTCGCTCTCAGCTGGGCTGCATCTCCCAGTGAGCGGGTTCAGTTTGGGAACACTCATCTCCCAAACTGCTGCGGGGCTCCTCCAGGTACACTATGTTTGTTATTCAGGAAGTTCTCGGCAGTTCCTCTCTCTGAGCTACTTGGAGGAAGCCCTGGGGTGGGGATGGGAGCCGGCTGGCCGCCGGCTCTCTACACATCCGCCGGGCACTCGGCTGCGTGACCGTGGGAATCCTGGCGGGGCTGCCGCGGCCTCCGGTGCGGGGAGCCCGCCCGGCCGGTAGAGCGCGCCGCACTGGAGCCCATTTTAAAAGCCACGATTCCCGGAGCTCGCCTTCTTGGGGCAGCCGGGGAAGCCCCGGGACTACCGGCCGGCCGGCGGGAGGCGCTGGGAAAGGGCCTGGCGGCCGCTGTCCCAACCCCCTCGCAACTCCCCGCTAAAAAGAGCCCATGAGTCACGGGAGGGGGAGGGGAGGGGGCCGCGACCCGAGAGATTACCTAAGTAAATAATAAGTGGCAGTCCTGCCTTTTGCTAGTTTTTCTTTCCTCTTTTCTTTCTTTCTTTCTTTTTGGCATGTGGAGCTGCGAATGTCAAGCTGTCTGTGTGGGCGCAGCGGCGGGGTCTTCACCTGAGATCAGAACCTGGGCTATGTGAACGATGTGTCACCCGTCCCCTTCCTCCTCTCCTTTCTGTAGACTATTTTAAATCTTTCTCGTTTCCCGGGTCCTCCGTTTTCCCCTCCCCCCCCTCCCCCGGGGCACGAGGTGACATCCCAAGGGAACGGGTGCTTATCTGGGGACTCGTGTCGTGCGCGGTGCGGGGCGCAGAGACTCCATGTCGGGCCAGTCGCTTTGTTTTCAGGGCTGGGGGGCCCTTTCCGAGCTGGTCGGGGTGACACTGAGCCCCTAAGCCTCCCAGGGTGGATTGTCGCATCCGGGCTGTGGCCCGGGGCTCGGGCAATCACCTTCTCGGAGGCCGAAACCCCCGGCGGGCGGGGTCCGAAGCTCCGCGCGGCGCGAGCTGCCCGTGGGACCCAGGGGGGAGGCGATGCACTTGCACCCCCAGAGAGGGACCCTGTGGGGCCGTGTGTGCATGTGCTTGTGAGTGAGACAAAAACAGATGAGGAGCGAGAGGAGGGAGAGGAGGATAAATAGAGCGGAGGCTGTTTCAACAACTTTGCGGTGGGCGAGCGCCGGAGCAGGGATTTCGGGTTTCCGAGCCGGCTTGGGGCCGTCTAATTATGTCGGGCTCTGCAGGGACACGCAGGAGGCGAGGTGCCGCTTGCTCCGACACCCTGGCGGGCAGACTGGCAGGGGCGGCGGGGGGGAGAGCGAGCCGTGTCATCCGGGGGGGGGGGGCCTCGGGCGGGAGTGGCCCAGCCAGTCAGACGGGTTTGCGCCGGGAGCCGGGAGCCGGTGCCAGCGGCGCCCGGGCTGGGCCGCCTCGCGCCTCTGCGCGCCCCGGGCGGCGTCCCGGCTCCCCCACCGCGAGCCCCGGCCCCGGAGAGCCGAGGGCAGGGCGCCCGCCGCCGCGGACCGTCCAGCCCCGGGAGGCCGCGGGAAGCTCGAGCGGCGGCCCGGGCGAGGGCCGGGCCCGGGCGGGGCGCCGGGCCATGGAGGAGCGGCGCGGGGGCGGGCGGCCGAACCCCGAGCCCCAGGCCCGGCTGCGGAGCGGAGAAGCCCGCGGCCGGAGGCGCCCGGGAAGCAGCTCGGGCGCCGAGAGCCAGACGAACGCCCGGACGCGGTCCCCGGCAGCTCCCGGCCGCGACGCGCGGCCCCCGCGGCATCCCGAGGTCTGCCCCAGCCTTTTAGGTCTGATTGTCCTCGCTCGCTTCCTCTCCCCTCCCCCTCCCCCGCGGCCTCCCCCTCCGTGCGCGCCGGCTCGGCCCCCTCCCCCTCCCCCCTCCCGTCCTCCTCTAGGGCTCTCCCTCCTTCCCGCCCTCCCCTCTCCCCACTCCGTGCTCCTCTCTCGCGCCCACACTTTCTTTCTCACACACGCACGCAGACACATTCTCCCTCTCTGCGCGCTCGCCCTCGGTCTCCCTCTCTCCCTCTTTCTCTTTCACTTTTGCTTGCCCTGCAACCTTTTAAAATGTTGCCCCTTCCCTGTGATTCGCCAGCCGCCGCGCCGCGGCCCCCCGCGCGCTCGCCCGCTCGCTCTCTCGCCCGCTTTTTGTCTCTCGCGCTCCCTCTCCCCTCCTCCGATTTGCTACACTGAGGCTCCCGTCAATGGACTGCATTGAGAGCCGGCTCCGGCACGAGTTGCCTCTCCGCTTCACGCTCGATTTCCAGGCATTCTTCCCTTATTAAGTATTCGTGTAATATTAATAGTCATGAATATCTGCTATTAGCAGGCTCCAGGAACGCTGCCCAGCGCGGTTATTAGAAGCTCAAGCGAAGCCGCCGCTAAGAAAAGAGGGGGAGACACGGATTAAGGAACACGCGCGCGCGCGCGCACACATACACACACACGCAGAGACACAGACACACAGACACACACACA
>NC_041231.1:101113914-101146591 GCF_002837175.3 Physeter macrocephalus
CCCGGGAAGCAGCTCGGGCGCCGAGAGCCAGACGAACGCCCGGACGCGGTCCCCGGCAGCTCCCGGCCGCGACGCGCGGCCCCCGCGGCATCCCGAGGTCTGCCCCAGCCTTTTAGGTCTGATTGTCCTCGCTCGCTTCCTCTCCCCTCCCCCTCCCCCGCGGCCTCCCCCTCCGTGCGCGCCGGCTCGGCCCCCTCCCCCTCCCCCCTCCCGTCCTCCTCTAGGGCTCTCCCTCCTTCCCGCCCTCCCCTCTCCCCACTCCGTGCTCCTCTCTCGCGCCCACACTTTCTTTCTCACACACGCACGCAGACACATTCTCCCTCTCTGCGCGCTCGCCCTCGGTCTCCCTCTCTCCCTCTTTCTCTTTCACTTTTGCTTGCCCTGCAACCTTTTAAAATGTTGCCCCTTCCCTGTGATTCGCCAGCCGCCGCGCCGCGGCCCCCCGCGCGCTCGCCCGCTCGCTCTCTCGCCCGCTTTTTGTCTCTCGCGCTCCCTCTCCCCTCCTCCGATTTGCTACACTGAGGCTCCCGTCAATGGACTGCATTGAGAGCCGGCTCCGGCACGAGTTGCCTCTCCGCTTCACGCTCGATTTCCAGGCATTCTTCCCTTATTAAGTATTCGTGTAATATTAATAGTCATGAATATCTGCTATTAGCAGGCTCCAGGAACGCTGCCCAGCGCGGTTATTAGAAGCTCAAGCGAAGCCGCCGCTAAGAAAAGAGGGGGAGACACGGATTAAGGAACACGCGCGCGCGCGCGCACACATACACACACACGCAGAGACACAGACACACAGACACACACACACACACACTTCTTGCTTTTTGCCTTTTTGGGGTTTTTCATTTTTTAAGGAACTTTGAATCCTATCTGCTCACGGCAGGATAGAGACCGTGGGTTCGACCAGCTGAAGGCGCCGCTCGAATCGGTGGTTCAAGTTCGGATGGAGCAGAGCGGGGCTCCAGCGCTCGGGGGAGCGGCGGCGCCGTGACCGGAGTCCCGGGTGGCGCGGGGCTCTCGGCGCCTTTTGTGTGGGGCGCGCTCGGGCAGCGGGGCAGCCGGGCTCTCCGGCCTTGCTTGTTGTTTTCCACCCTGACTCGTTACCCCAGACTCTTCGCAGATGTTAGTTCACAGTTTTTCAGCTATGGTGAGTCCCATCCCCGCCCCCATCCCTGTTTCCTTAGGAATTTTCCTCTGGAAAACCTGGGGCTGCGGAGCGGCCCGTCCTCCTCGCCCGGCTTTCCTTCAGGGAACCCCCTTTCCGTCTGCATTGCCCTCGCTCCTCGTATCTCTCCCTCTCTTCCATCCTTCAGCCGAACGCGGTACCCCCCATCCCCCGCTCGACCTCTCCCGGCGCGCAGCCCTACCTCGCCGCTACTTCTCAAGGCGTGTTTCTTGCCACGTTTGTCTTTATTTCCTCGCCTCTTCACGTGTTACCGAGATGTTCTCAACATTTGATGCTTAATCCGGCTACAGAAAAAAATGCTGCCCGGTGCGCCCCTTCTTCCCCTCGGGGTCCGGGGCTGAACCTCCGAGGGCTCGCATTGCCTGCAATCAACTCTGTTCGCTTGTTTTGCAGGCGAATTGCAATTGAGGAACCCAAGTCAGGCGTTTCTTCTGCCCTTTGGGGCTGGGGTGGAAGGGGCGGGGGCCTCCGCCCCGGGGTGCACCTCTCTCTTTTAAACCCAAGACAAGGCTGGATCTTTCCATTTTAAACCTTGGCTTGACGTCCCTCTCTCCCCGTCTCTATCACAAATCGCCCCTGTCCAGAAAGAGGCTCCTGACTGAGGAAGCGGATAAGACAGACCCCCATCCCGCAGTTAAGACCTTCTCTAAGCTGGTAACTTGAACGTGGGCTTTCCTTACAGCCCTCTACGAAATATGCTTCTATTTAAATAGTCATGAAATGGTAATAGCCTTTGAATGGGTATGACTGTTTTCCTCCACATAAATGGAACAGGGTAAACAATAACGCCGTGGCAGGCAGGTTCAAATGCAGGGACAGAGAAGAGGCCGCTTCTGCTGTTTAATATTTAGTAGGAATTTTAATTTTGCGTAAGGGAGGTTTCACTCCGCAGCTTAACGGGCTGTGTTCCGGGAGGCCCTTTTTCGCCTTTTCCCCCCTTTGAAAGAAACGCCTAAGGAGAGTCTCTTATGCCCCCTCCCTGGCACAGTCGAATTCCCTGCGTTTGGGGAAGGGCCCTTTTCACTCCCGGAGTCTTTTCTGAAAAGAACCGCCTAGGGCTCCTTTCTCGCGGCGGCCTGCGGGCGGGGACGGGCCGTCTCCCACGCCGCCCTGAGCCGTGCACTCAGTGTGGCAGCTGTAACTCGACGCCTGATTTCTTGTTCTCTGCCCTTGCCCTCGCTCTCTTCCAGGACCGTCACGACGGCACCAGCAACGGGACGGCACGGTTGCCCCAGCTGGGCACTGTAGGTCAATCTCCCTACACGAGCGCCCCGCCGCTGTCCCACACCCCCAATGCCGACTTCCAGCCCCCCTACTTCCCCCCGCCCTACCAGCCTATCTACCCCCAGTCGCAAGACCCTTACTCCCACGTCAACGACCCCTACAGCCTGAACCCACTGCACGCCCAGCCGCAGCCGCAGCACCCGGGCTGGCCCGGCCAGAGGCAGAGCCAGGAGTCTGGGCTCCTGCACGCGCACCGGGGGCTGCCCCACCAGCTGTCGGGCCTGGATCCCCGCAGGGACTACCGGCGGCACGAGGACCTCCTGCACGGCCCCCATGGGCTCGGCTCAGGACTCGGAGACCTCCCGATCCACTCCTTACCTCACGCCATCGAGGACGTTCCGGTAAGAGGCCCCGCGGGCGGCGGGAGAGAAAACGCAGACCCTCCTCCCCCACCCGCGAGAAAACGCCCGGAACGTGCAGCCCGGGGGGCCCGGGCTTTCCTGCCTGGCGTTTACTTTCTCGAAATCTCCTTTTGTTTTTTTCGGGTGGACACTTTAAGGACCCACCGAGACAGCCGCCTTTAAAAAATGGAAAAGAATTGTACTTGAGGCTTCTGCCCCTAGAACAATGGCTCCTGGAGCTCCTTCGAACAATGCCTTCATGTTACCATTGAGAAATTAGACGAATGTCACCGTTGACGGTACCTTCCCCCCTCGACGACAGTAAACTGTTTCGACGGGGAGAGGATCTAATTCCACCGCTGTGTCTGTCGTGGGGGTTTCTCCCTGTCCTGAAAAACATGTTAGAGTCAACCAAAAGGGCTCATTGAAATGCCCTGGCCCTTTAAAAGAAAGTGTGAAAGACACACTAGGAAAATTATTTTCACCGGATTTTATGGTATCTGAGAGTTCTGTGTATACCCTACCCTGATTAAAGAATAGTAAGTAGCAAGTCCGAGCAGGAGGACATTAAATGCAGCCTTTTTCTCTTCCTAGGGGTGCTAAGTGCTGACCTCATAAATCATTAACTGGGTTCCCGACGCCTCTCAGAACCCGCTGCACCCCCATATTAAATGAATGTTTTCAGACTATCGGGCAATGCATTCTTTGAGTTCTAATTCAGTTATCAATAAATGCAGTTTGAAGTGATTTCTAAATAAGCATGGTATTAGCGCATTTACTGTTTACAATGCAAACCAGGCTACTGATAATTTGAAAATACTTTATGAAATTAAATTTAAACCAGCATCTCTTGCTTCAATTCTACATATTTATGGTTTCCTCACAACCTTCCTGAAATGGAATTAGAGCAAGCCAATAATTTTATTAAAGCTGGAAAGGCTCTGTTAATGCTGCTTTTCTTTGGAGAGGAAATGTATCTGGATGTGATTTTTGCTAAAATGCTATTTCAAATTACTGCATCAAATATTGCAGCAATATGTCCGTTGACAGTTTAATGATTACTGCATTAGGTTGCAAAGAAAATGGTCAGATGAACTTACCTGCTTGCTTGGTGAATTTAAAACATTATTTAAGTTACATAGGAAAATAGCAAATTTATTACATCTCTCATCTGGCCTAGTTAATCACTGAAATTTGTTGGTTATGTTTAGCAGTGTAGCATGGAAAGCAGGAAAGTAGGCAGTTGATCCAATGTGGGGTTTAGTAAGCATTGTGTGTGTGTGTGTGCGTGTGTGTGTTTTCATACGTGTTTTTAGAAACTGATACTAAACTGTGCATTTCTTGGAAAGTAAAATGAGGGGAGCAATAGCTGAGAAAAGAGCCATGAAAAAACAAACCTGGAAGTTGTGATTATTTTAGTCCCCCTCCCCAAGGATTCTCTGAATCCTTATCCTGGTCTGCTCCTCGGAAATATTTGAATTGCAAAATAACGTTGCGAGCTTTTGGAACTACTGTGAATTAGAGTTGCTCTACTTTGCAAAAAATTCCAAAGTGGCTGGTGTGAATTCTTGACAGCGGTATAGTCACTCTTCGTGGTGAGATTGGCCTATAGGAGAAATTAATCAAAAGATCAAATAAAAACAAGGAAACCCAGTTGCTGCTCTTCCCCTTCCCTCCCCCACCTTTTAAGAAAAAAAAATTCTTTCAAAGGAATTTGGGTCAGGAAAAGGGTTGTTTTCAATTTTCCCATTGCTGCAACAGTTAACCTTTCATAAGAACGACTGCCAAATATTTAAGAAAATCAAATCGATGGTGAAAATTATTTAATCATTAATATCTCAGTGGGGTTTTAAACTTTGACAGTCTTCCCTGTATGGACCAGGTCTAGAAATAACACAAATAAAAGTATTATGCCACAGTACATTTACTTTATGGGTTTAGGGTGCATGCATAAAGGGATCATATTTCCCCATACAGTTAAAACACAAGAACTGCAGCAGTAGTCATTTCTGAACATTTCTCAATTTAATTATACTTAAATCCAGAAGCACTTTAGGCAAGTTACAAATGAGAGCATTGAGTATAATAAAACCTGTAATAAAGCAACTTAGTACCATCCACCCGGAATCATTGCGATCAGGCACAATTAACAGGAGCATAAATCCAAGACAGAATGGAAAACGTTCGAATCAGTATTATTGTTGGACAAAGACTAGAGAAGGAAGTAATAGTTTGTTTAAATGGTAATGCCTGTGTTTAGTAACGATTGTGAAATCTTCTATCTCAGCAGCCCTGGTGCTAATTTGTAAACACAGGCAGACATTATATTGCCTGTCAGTTTCTGCATTAGAAAACACGATTTCATTTTTACTTTCTAATCACGTTTTGACTCTAGCACACACGTATACCCATCCATCTGCAGAAAGAAAAAAAAAAAAGGAAAAAAGAAACCCACACTAACAAATCCAAATCTGCTACTGGACACAGGAAAACCTCAAAGGATTTTTGTTTCTCTTTTTATCATTTTCATATCCCTATCTGATATCCAATTTAGACAGTAGTCCTTTTTAAATTTTTTTCATTTACCCATAAGTGAAGGTGTGTATACACGTTTGCTCTTTATCACATCACCTAAAACGTTTCCAATACTCCCCTGTTACTCCCGACTTGTCATTTCTATTGTGTTTCTCTGGCTTTTACTGCCTGAACGCTGGAATTGCTGAAGTCCGAAGCCGCTGAGGCGCCAAACTAAAGCTAGATGTATTTTTAAAGGTTGAACTCACTGTGAGAAAGATCAAAACTCGGTTTAATTTCCAAAGAAAGTTTTATTCCCCGCCCCCAGCTCCTTCAAATGTGGATTATTTGCTGGGGAACGAGAAATTGGCCGTGGGTGTACAGTGAAACCTCTTGAGCTGCAAAACCCCCAATTCCAATAAGCCAAGATGAGATGTTTATATATAAATGTCACTAGATGGGAGGGGGGAATTTTGAGTCTACACCTTCCCCTCCCCCTATCTTGCACGAAATATTCATTTCCTTTTGTTTTGATTATACACTTACATCCATGTGTATCCTTTTGTTGCAGCATGTAGAAGACCCGGGTATTAACATCCCAGATCAAACTGTAATTAAGAAAGGTAAGCCATTTCCTTCTGCATTCCAAGCATGTCCTTACAGGCACAGTGCTATTTAAAAGAACTTGCAGAGCTGTGTTTATTTTTTTCCAAGTAGGATTTCCTAAAGGCTCAGAATTAGCGAATAGATAGGCATAGAATAGCAATGCTTAAATGATCGGCTTTCAGTATGTTAGTAATGGCAACAGGCTAGCTTTGTTCTGATTCATGACTTGAACATTTAATTTAGTTTAATGATATCTGGACAAACACATGAAATGTGTAATGGGTGAACAGATTTGGAAGTGGCATTTCAATTTTGGAACGGTTTTAACAGTTCAGTTAATCCATTGCGTGAGTGGCCACGAGTGTTAAGAAGTGTATAATGCTAAAAACAATCCAAGTAATATTAATATAGGAGCAGATGATAAAAAGACATAACACTCCTTAGCAGAGGGGGGGGAAAAATCTTCCGTGTTCTTAAATTTAATTTCTCATTAGCTGTTAAGGGTTTTTAAAACTTTGTGAATTAGGTTAACAAAAATTTGGCTTTTGGTTAAAATTAGCTTTTTGAAGATGTCAGGTTTATTAGCGTAAACGTTTGGAGCAGAAATTGTTTTTAAAAAGTGTCAAGTGATTTGGATGGATTTGTAATTTCTGTTGTGTTTAGTGAGTAGAAATAAAGTTTACTGGATTAAATGCTATTCACAGCAGCTTTTTTTTTTTTTTGTTATGGTGGCAATGTTACAATTTCAGGATTCTAGGCACCACCAGAGGACGATGCTATATAAAACTGTTCCCATTTCTAACCCCAATCAGTATATTGTTAGCGAGTTTAAAGTTTCATTTTTGCATCTGTGAAGTCTTTGTCATGTCAAATTAGATGTGCAAGGGATAAATCTTAAGAGATGCTCTTTCCAAGTCGACATGATAATTGGCTCTTTTATTAGTAATCTCTCAAGAGTTCGTTTAACTCCTATTGTCTCTATTAGCCTCCCCAGAGCTATTAATGTCACAAGTGATCTATCCAAAACCTAGACCCCCCCCACACCTCCCTATACGTCTAAAATATCCCCACTCAAGAGGGAGGAGTACTGTATACATGTATTATTATGCATACATGTATCATTATGTATGTCTCCATGTGGAATTTTAAGATACAAATGCATACTGTACTTAAATTTTGGTTATGAATGCATCTGAATTATATTGGTGTTAGAAATGTAACACGTTAGTACACTTTCTGCTGGCCTTGAATTTTTTTCTAAGTATGGTGGATCCAACGATGAAGAGCTTATGATTTTAACTAACAAGAATATATCCTCCCCTTCCCCCCTTCCCAAAGAAGATGCTTAAGCATAAGCCTATTAACTCTTTGCTCATCAAAAGAACACACTGCTAGTTTTCCATGGTAGGCCTGTTTATCCTTCTTTCTCCCAGTTGAAACCGGGGCTTGGAATGGATTTCCAAAGCTCGAGTCTTTTTCACAGATAACATAGGAAAGGGTCTATTTATCAAAAGGATGGGGTGTGACAACAGAATCCACCACTTCCCGGCTTGGTGCCTTGAATGAAATGCTCATTTACAGGCCACTTTAGCCATCTAAACTGTCGGCTGATTTTAATTATAGGTCTGTGAAGCAGTTTCTCCCCAACGCTAAACCCCTCGCCCCACGAAAACTCCCGAGCCTACATAGCTTGCTCTCGGTTTACAAACGTCACCCCGTTCGCTGCACCCCAAGCCCGTGCTCCAGCACCCCGTCTGGGGGCCACTTCCCTCGGACGCTGAGAGCCGAGAGGGTCACGAGTTCACCACCATCTCTAGACAGCGCCCCAGCGGTTAAATGGCAAGGGCCCTGGGAGAAGCACAGGCCTGGCTGGCGGGGCTGGGCCGCCCCCCGGCCGCCGGTGAGACGCGCCGAGGGGCACAGGCTCCATCCCCAGTACCGGGATGGAGCAGGGACTAGGGCAGGAGATTGGGGAAGGAGCCACGGAATTTTCAGGGCTGGAAGAAAAGCGGCGGTTGCGGCGCAAGCCTGGGAGCCGGCCCGGGCCGGGACGAGGGCCGGGGTCGGGCAGGGCTCGGGAGGGACCCTCGGCGCCCACACGCGGCCTCCCCGTTTGTCTCCGCAGGCCCCGTGTCCCTGTCCAAGTCCAACAGCAACGCCGTCTCCGCCATCCCCATCAACAAGGACAACCTCTTCGGCGGCGTCGTGAACCCCAACGAAGTCTTTTGTTCAGTTCCGGGTCGTCTCTCGCTCCTCAGCTCCACCTCGAAGTACAAGGTCACGGTGGCGGAAGTACAGCGGCGCCTCTCACCGCCGGAGTGTCTCAACGCTTCGCTGCTGGGCGGAGTGCTGCGGAGGTGAGGCCCGAGCGAGGCCCTGCCCGCCAAGCATTGCGCCTGCGCCGGGCCGGCGACGCGGACGCGGACGGGCCTCGCGCCAGGGCCCTCCCTTCGCGGGAAAAGAAAGGGGCGGGGAGAAGAGCGTAGAACTCGGTGGGTGGGAGCTGGGGGCGGGGTGAGGCGGCGGGCGCCTGCGCACTCCGCCGCGTTCCCGCGCGCTCCGTCGTTCGGGGGCGCGCCCGGGTCGGCCGGCGCAGCGCGCTCAGTGGGATCGCTGCCTCCTCCCACCCCCTCCCGGCGCGCACGCGCAGTTCGCTCCGCCGCGGGCTCAGTCCCGGCCGCTGCAGCCGCGGGGCGCCGCGCACCCGCCTCTTCTCTCCTCGGGCACACCTTGCAAGCCGAGGAAAACTTCCTCTCAGGCGCCTCACTTGGCCTTACCTCCATGTAAGGTCTCCGATTGCAGCCCGCCGTCCCTTGAATAGGGTTTAAGTAGAAGACAATGGTTTTCTCTAGAGTCTCCATGCCACGCCCCCGGGTCACCAGAAGCAGACCCTCCCGCCCGAGGTGCTCGCACTAATGGTTCCGATGTACCGCGTCGCCACGTGTGCCAGGCAGCGTGCGAGGCACGTTTACGTGCATTATGTGTGGTCACTACCGACGGTTGCATGTTGCATATGTGGCCAGGGATTCTCGTCTCACCCGCGCGAGGTCGGAATGATTCATTTCGTAGATGAGATTTTATAAGGGTCGGCGAGGTGAAGCACCTTCCCTCAGGGCAGGTGTGTCCCTCCTCTGGGCTTTTTGCTCCTAGGGTTCCACCCAGCGTTGTGTGTGGTGGGTCTTGCGTTGAACTTTCCCAGATAATATTTTCTACTTTTTCTCCTTTTTAGTTTTTAATGAGAAAGTGGACCGAAACTTCATTCTTTTGACATTTATTCATATATCTGTTTATAGACCCAGAGTTCTGCTGTGATGGGTATATCCCATACAAAGGCTACAGAGTTTAACATCAGCTATTCCACTCTTTCCTTCCTCCTTCACGGTCATTTGCTGTCCCTTTGTAATCTTTCATCGACACAGATCTGAAGCCGCCCTCTGCCTTTTTCTCCCCCTTCCCCCATCCCCAATATTGGAGACTGTTTACCTAGGGGAGTATAATCTAATCCACACAATTAAAGAGCACTTGAGTAGGGAATAAAATCTGAAATTAATTAATTTGCTGTTTTATTTAAACAATTTATCTTAACCACTTTCTGATTATGGGAGTCTATTTAGACATCTATTTAGAACCACCTCCATCGTCTGTGAAAGCAGGGAAATTTTTAAAGGCTGATATCAACTTTTGACTTTTCTAGTTAGGCTGGTGACATGGCATGTAAACAGTTGGTGAAATGAATTTCCCACTGGGGCTAAAGCCAGAGAAAGAAACGTAAGAGTGATGATAACTTTGGTTACTCTGAATAACCTAACAGCAGATCTTGCAAAGACAATTTAAAGACCCCACTGGGATTTGTGTGATTGTAACAACAGGGAAAATATACAGTCATCAGTTGAACTCAAAAATACTTCACACCCTAGAGATAAGAGCTGTGTTTATTTGTTTGTGGTTCTTCTTTAGAGAGTTGGGAAATCAGAACCTTCCAACCTGCCACAATAGTTGCAGTAATAACTGAACACGGGGTGCTTTAGAGTTTAACAAGCATTTATCGCCTATGTTCTTTCTGTACCATTCCTTCCTAGGTTTCCCTTCCTTACCTGTCTCGGGGCCAGGATCCTTAATTTTTAAAAGTATATTTTAGGAAGTTGTCAAAATGACTATAGCGTGATGCAGAGCAACCAAATGTTTTCTAAATCCCTTTCTCACATGTATCTGTGAAACAGGGCGAAGTCTAAAAATGGAGGAAGATCTTTAAGAGAAAAACTGGACAAAATAGGATTAAATCTGCCAGCAGGGAGGCGTAAAGCTGCCAATGTCACCCTGCTCACATCACTAGTGGAGGGTAAGTGAGTTCCCTTGCTAAAGAGAAGGGAAGTTTGTTCTGAGAAAATGGCTAATATTCAGTGGCCAGATGTTTGGTTGTATTTTGTCGGTTGGGCAGTTTCATTTTTCCAGAAAACATAGCCAGAAGTGAACGGAATTCTTTCGTGTCAAAAAACTATTTGCATTTACTCCTGTCCTCCTTTCCTCTTCCCTTCTGCCACAAAATTACACCTCCCTAGCCCAATTCTGACCTAAACAATGTGAAAACTTAAGAACTGTATATTCTTCAAGTTCCAGTCTCCTTTATAGAGCTCAGCAGTAAATCACTTAAGCTATTCTGACATCTGCGTTTGAGAAATGCGTGACCATTACTTCCTGAATTAATTTGGGAATCTTTGACCTGCATCCTGATTTAAGACCATCCTGAAAGCTCAGGGTTATATGCCCTTTTAGGTTTTTGTTTTCCAAACATATGCTCCCTTATCTCTCATTTAATTGTGCTTCTCTACTAGAGAGGAAGAAAAGTGAGCAATTTTAGACTTTGAGTTATTTGGATAGGAAAAGAAAAAAGAAATATAAGCATTGCAGAAAGTGTCTCATGTCAGCTTTTTACACACACACACACACACACACACACTCGCTTCTAAACCCCTCAAAACAAAAGCTCACCCTGTCCTCACTCGCTGTTCTAGATACATCAGAATCCAGCCACAGCAGTCACATCCCTACTTCCTCTAGATCCCTGTTAAGTTTGTCCGATACTAAATTGGCTTACGTTTGGGTGTGTTGGAATGAATGTATCGTTCTTTTGCATTTTCCTTTGTGTTCCGTTGGAACTGTCTCATGCCAACAGGAAAAAAAGAGGCACTTAAGTTATGGCGCAGATTTCAAAACTACCATTTATATTTAAAGAAGGCACTTAATCTTATTTATATCTTGTATTTGAGGAGACGTAGTATAATTGAATTCAAGTTCTAGCTTTGTAAATAATTTTTAAAATATTTAAAAACATAAAATTGAGGAGAAACCCTATGAACCATTCGTTACTGGTGTCCAAAATGATACTAATGTGACTGTTAAGTCATAAGCAATTGTTCAGTGCCAGAAACTCAGCTACAGTAGCATTATATTAAAAATAATACCAGTACATTGGGAACCCACCGTTCAGACCCCGAAACAATTATACGCAGAGAAAATGGTAGTAGCGGCTTTGGGTGTAGTGTGAGAGTGTGCACGGTTTTGGGGTTGAGCCCTGTAGCAGGGAAGCAGTTTCTGGAGAACTGTTATTGTTTGTGATCCGCTCCATTTTATGGAAACAAGCTCAGCGGAGAGGGCTTTGATGCTCTAATTGGCGCATGCGTTCTTCCGGAGCTGGAGCGAATGGCAGGAAGCCCTGCAGTAAAAACCAACTGGTTCAGGAAATTAAAACCAAAGATTCGAAAATCAACAACACAGGCAGACTCAGTGGAGTGACCCTCAAATCCTCTTGGTTAATCGGTTTGGATGAACAGATAATTATATGCGATAAAGTTAAAATGTAAACCCTTAGTCGTTCCCTTGCAGAAAAGCTCAAGGAGTAATTATGAATATCATTTATGAATGTGTTGATAGGTGTGAGGTTGGAATACAAGAAACGTTTTGAAAGAGGAGGTGTGGGAATGTCATCGCGGTTGGGGATGAGGCTGGAGGGGAGTTGACGGGAGTTTACATTTTCCAGTCGTCTCGGCCTTCTAGGCTAAGTGGCCATTTTCCCTGGGAAGTGCAGCCACCAGGTCCTACAGAGAGGGAAAGAAAATGCCTGAAATGGGAAAACAAGTAGTGTGTGTTTCCTACAACATCTGGGTTAAGAAAATAAGGGAGATGGGAGGCAGTTTTGATGTCAGCTTTTTTCATTCTCTTGCCCTCGCCTCCTTCCTCTCACATCTTGCCAGGAGAGGCCGTCCACCTCGCCAGGGACTTTGGGTACGTGTGCGAAACTGAATTTCCTGCCAAAGCAGTAGCTGAATTTCTCAACCGACAACATTCCGATCCCAATGAGCAAGTGACAAGAAAAAACATGCTCCTGGCTACAAAGTAAGACATTACCTCTTCGGGGTCTCTGTGTCTCACTGTCAAGAGAAACAAAAATCAGAATCGTTTTTGCTCTCACTTTTGGCCTCTTTTCCTTTTGTGTTAATCAGCTCTCTTGTAAATATTGAAGTTACAACACAATCTAATAAACCATAATTGATTTGAAAGGGGCAATACAAGGAAGATTGTGAGTGCGTGTTTCCCTCCTTCCCCTCTCTTTCACCCCACCCTCTCATTTTTTTTAAAAAAATTAACGTGTATGGGGGTGGGGAATAGGAGAGATTTGATGGAAGCTGAGTGTGGATTTGCGACTATTTCTGGTCAGAAAGACCAGAATCAGGTTCTTTTTTTTTTTTTTTAAACCTTTTATTTTATATTGGAGTATAGTTGGTTAACAATGTTGTGATAGTTTCAGGTGTACAGCAAAGTGATTCAGCTGTACACATACGTGTGTCTATTCTTTTACCAGTTCTCAGAACCAAGTTCTTAAAGGAGTGACAGACTTGCCTGTATCAGTTTTTGTCTCTTATCAGTATGTTCTCCAAGGGCAAGGATTAAGCAGTGGCCTGCAAAATGTTCAAGCCAGAAGCTGTCCTAGTTTCAACCCTAGTCCCTTCTCCCATTTCTTGCCTTCCTTTCTCATCCTCCTCAAAAGTGCTGTGTACACACACACACACACACACACACACATACACACACACCCCACAAGTTCTAGCCTACAGGCGAGATGTCAAATAGGTTTCAAAATGGCCCAAGTTATATTCCCATCGGTGCCTGGGCTGAATAGGCTTCTGCAGGTGGTGTGTGAAAAGAAAATGACTGTTTTGATATGTTTTCTGGAAATTAAAAGGCTTGTTTGGAAGCCCTTAATTATCAAAGTCGATGTCACAGGAGGGCATGGAACCAGGGGGCAGAGGCGGCGGCCTCAGGCAGGGCAGTTTCTGGCCTGGGGACACCAGCTGGCCTTGGAGGAGGTGGCCTGGCAGCGCTCCCTGTACCTCCTCCTCCCTTCGCAGCCCCCCACCCAAAGGCTGCTGCCGCCTCAGGAAGGCCCACCTAGTCCTCGCTTCCCAGATTCAGAGGCTGAGCTTCCCCTGCGCAGGCCACGTCGCCCGTATTTCAACTCTTCCCTCTTCTCTTAGCCTCCTAAACACACCCCTATTCACAATTTCCCTAGACGGTTTTTTTTGGTGTGTGGGAAAAGAGGTGGAATGGGTGATTGAAACGTCTGTTTCTTCTTCCCCGAACCGCTCTGAATTATCCCCCAGTAACATTTTCTTTTTCTGGTGACTTTTATTTTTAAAGGCAAAACCATCCCCAGAAAAGTCTTGCCTCTCTTGTGCACACCCACCCTGATCTGAAGGTGAATGAGTGGACAGTACATCCCCCCAAACTGCTGCTGAGGTCCCTAGAAGATTAGGGGAGAGGGGGCTCTGTAGTATTTTGAGCAGGACAGCTGATGGGTGCATGCTACTGGCTGTTGAAGAGAGGCTTGCGTTTCTGACTCCTTGCCCCTCTGACTCACCTTTGTTTCTCTCCTAACGTGTGAAATGTTTTCTTGCGTCTAGGATGCTTGGTGTGAGCGAGAGAGGAGGGGGTTAGAAGTTTGGTGCAGCTGAGAGGTGAGAGAGAGACACACACACACACACACACACAGACAAGACGGAGGCGTTTGTGGAAGTGTTTAAGGAGCAGGAGATGTTTAGGTGGACTCTGAGAGGTGGCTGGGTCTCCCAACATGTGCCCCCCCCCCCCAGTCTGTCTCTGGGGCTTTGGGTCAGGTCAGGTGTCGGCGTGATCCAGGCAGAGGTGACGGCAGGGAGCAAGGTTTTCTCTTTGCTGCTGCTGGCTGCCGAGAGCCTCATCTCTCTCTCCCTCTCTTTCTCTCTCTCTCTCTCTCTCTCTCCCCCCGCTCCACTTGTGCTGCAGACAGATATGCAAGGAGTTCACCGACCTGCTGGCTCAGGACCGATCTCCCCTGGGGAACTCCAGGCCCAACCCCATCCTGGAGCCCGGCATCCAGAGCTGCTTGACCCACTTCAACCTCATCTCCCACGGCTTCGGCAGCCCGGCGGTGTGTGCCGCGGTCACGGCCCTGCAGAACTATCTCACCGAGGCCCTCAAGGCCATGGACAAAATGTACCTCAGCAACAACCCGAACAGCCACACGGACAGCAGCGCCAAAAGCAGTGACAAAGAGGAGAAACACAGAAAGTGAGGCGCTCCTCCTGCCCCGCCCCCTGCCCGCGCCGCCTCCCCGGCCCCAGCACGCCCACCCACTCCATCAACATCTCCATCATCTCCATCTCCATCATCTCCATCTCCATCATCTCCATCATCTCCATCATCTCCATCTCCATCATCTCCATCATCTCCATCATCTCCATCATCTCCGTCTCCATCTCCATCGGCCCCCCCGCCCCCCCCGCCCACCGATCACCACCGGCAGGTGACAGCTCCGGGATCAGCAACCCCCCACTGCTGCTACTGCTGCTGCTGCTGCCGCCGCCGCCGCCACCGCCTTCGGTCCGGAGTCTCGGGGTCCCGGGGACAGCGCTCCACTGTGAGCGGGGCAACCCCGCAGTCTCAGGCCCCGGCCCCGACTTCCTCCATCAGCACCAACTCCCCTTTGCCCTCGTGTGGAGCCTAAGAGAACAGAACAGGCCGTGAAGCCAGCAAAGAAAAAGTTATGTCCGAGTTTGTGAACCTTTTTTTTTTTTTTTTTAAACAAATCAACAACGACAACAAAAAAAAATTTAAAACTTTTTTTTTAGAAAAAAGAACGTAAAAATTAAAAAAAAATTATATGAGCTTCATGGGACGGAATCACCACCTTCTCTTACATACTTCAGATTGTAGCCATACTAAAAAAAAAGAAAAAGGCAAAGAAAAAAAAAGGCAAAAAAGGCTAATGACATTTTTATCAGTATTGTGAATAAACTTGAACACAGATACTCGAAGTTCCATGTCTTGTCTTCAGTTCTAGAAGTTTTCCCTCTTCAAGGTAAAGCGACCAACTTGAACTCTCTCTGGCAACACGGTTCACAGTTCTATAAGGGAATCAGTGTTCACGTCTCTGTATATATTTATTTATGTGTAATTTAATGGGAATTGTAAATATGGTGAGTCTGTTTTAAGCCCTTTTTTTTTTTAATTTATCTGGTGATCTCGTTTACCTCTTGTTTAGTGGGTTTTGAATCTTCCCTATTAGTTCTTCATGTGGTTCATGGTACTTATTTAGGAATCCAAGGTTTGGGGGATTTTTTTTTTCCTCTGGTATTCATGAATTTAGCCCTGTTGTAGCATGTTAAAGACGACAATGAAACAGCTGAACAAATAAAAAAAGTAAAATAAAATTTTATAAATAATTAGTATTACATTTAGCTTTTCATTGAACTGAAAGAAAAAAGTGATATTGGACCCTGGAAAGATTTTTAACTTGAGTGGTTTGATAACCGTTCTATGTACTGTGGGGAGAGAAAAAAAAGTTTATTTTATTCCACTGTCCTCCCTTAAAAGCATCATTTGAGCAATAAATGAGTATTGTCTTTAAACCAAGGGTTAGGGATTCCCCCCCCCACCTCTTTTTGTTCAAAGAACTTCAAACATTTGGGACCACCTGGTATTCTGTATTTTCACTGGCCATTTTGGAAGCAGTTCTAGCTGTATTGTACTGAGTTGTGCTGGCAGTAGTTTCCATGCCTGTCAATGTATCATAGTCCTTTGTTGCCCAGATAAATAAATATTTGATACGCTTTATGTCGATTTTTTTTATTCAGTGGCTGTCTTTACCCAGGCGTATTTTTGTTCTTGGCAGTATTTTTTATTCAGTATGGTTACAGTAATTGAGTTTAACTCTCCCTTGGCAATTGCTCCTTGCAATAAGCAGCTGAACCCATTGTTTCCCTCAAGTATAATAAAAACTTACTTTCAACTTGGAGTTCAGAGCAGGGTATCATTTAGGTATTCCACTGAGTCTGTATTCAGACAAATGACACAATAAAACCCAATGTATTCTTTTGGATAAAAGATTGTTTGTACTGCTAAAGGAATGACATACTATCTTTTCCTTACTAGAAACATTAATTTTATTATTAAAAATAAAGTTTTATTTATGTTGATCCTTTAGGTTTTCATTTGCGTTTTGAAAACCAAAATATAAAACCTTCAGGGCCAAACATTAGGGGTGACGGGGAAGATGGAGAGCAGACAGAAGGACCTCTCGCTCGCCCTCCATAGCTACTTTGGAATCTGTCTCGGAGGGTAACTGAAATTTAAACTGTTAGTTCATTACCACAAAGGAAATACCCACTTCAAAATTCACTTACTTGCTCTGGCTTCTCAGTGGCTAAGACATGCAAATGAGTGAAAACTAGCTCTAGTTTTCTGGGAAGAGTGGCAGGAATGTACATGGAGCAGGGACAGAGAGGGCACATCGTCTCCCATTTATTTTACTATTTCATTTAGAGATGAATTCATTACTGTGCTGTTCGTAGTAGCTCTTGAGGTAGCAGAGGGGACTGGGAAACTCTGTTGATTCCCGGAATCTTTTCTGCCTGTCCCCTAAATGCCCACACCCACCCCTTTCCCTCCCCACGGGGCTCCTCCTAGGCCCTTTTAGAAATACAAAAGCTTCTCTGAGGTGGGGCGGGGAGGGAGGGGGAGGGCTGCGGATCCTGACCCCGCAGGCCCGTCCTAGCTTAGCCCTCACAGAAGGAAGGGCTTCCTGTACATGAAAATGGCGAATTCAGAGCTTTTGTCAACTGATTTGGAAAGTCTTTGCTTGGGAAGTGAGGAGGATTTTTAATGGTTTAGAAGAAGAAAGTGGAGGTTGTTAACTGGAAGGTTCACGGGAAAGGTCATAGGAAAAGTGTCTAGGTGTACAGACCGGAGGAGAGTCAACATTTGTTCTTCCGGTTTGACGTTCTGAAGCACTAAAGAAGCACAGCATTAGACAGTGTCCATTTTGCAGCCTTTTGCTTTCTAATCTCCTTATGGAAGGCAGCGTAAGACCAATCTCGACAGACGAACGAGAGTTGGTGGACTCTGCGTTCTATTTTCCGAAGCCAGAGAATTCATAACGATGGTGGGTGTAAAAAAAAAAATTTCAGATGGCAAGTGTACTCTCAGAACGCGATGCTGCAATTGTTTTTTTAAAGCGGTTATTTATTATTTCCTAGAGAGACCGGGTAACTGTAACGTAGATGTAACAAAATAATGAGGCAAATGAACCCTAACTGTACATACTCTTGACAGAAATGAAATGCACACGGCATCGTAGCAGGTGAAGTGAAGCATTGTCTATCAAGGCTGTTTTTCTTGGCTGCATCTCAGATTGTGTGAGGATCCTAACCTCAGGCACAATAGCATATTCATAAACAGCCATACATTGCGTCTCTTTCTCCAGTGACACATAAATACTCATTTTAAAACGAAAACAATCGTATTAAATACCATTCATTCATATCTGGATTTACAGATGCTTGTTACGTTGGAAAACCTGAACCCAGTATAATCCTTGCATCCTGAGAAGGATAGAAGGGAAATAGTGTGTTAGAACATTACAAGGTCACAATAAACAATGGTTTCCAAATGCACAGAATTAGCTGTCTTTATTCTGTAGTAGGACATGCGGAGGACCATGATATTGTCATTTCCTTTTTCTTTTTTTTTTAAACAAAACATGTAAAGAAACTATGCATATTTTTAAGGGGTGGGGCGATTGGAGGGGGTGTTATTAAAAATGACTTTTATGGCTCTACGGATTTTGGCTTTCTCTGTTGTGACCAACTTGTATTTTCTAAAACACGTGGTGATTACTTGACAGGTCAGGTGCTTCTATATTAACAATAGTGATTCTCTTCGGATTAACTCAAGTTAGGATACACAGTTGAATTATGAGGATGCTTGCTAGGCTGTGCTAATTACCACGCCCAATTTTTATGGAAACACCACGTTCCTTCCGGTTGGGCAATGAGCATTACCCCTTCTATTCTCCAACACCCTTTAAAAATCGCAATCCAATCTATTCCTCCCCAAAATCGAATATTAATATAATTTGAGTTCTTGATGGAACTACCATCAGGACTGCAATGCCCCGCAGCTGAAATAATATTTAAAATAGAAGGGATTTGACATTTGAGAAGTCAGTGGCTTGAAATACCCAGTTGTACTTAGCTAATTCAGTCCTTAACCTCTGGTTTCAAATAAATCAATTACAGTCGATTCCACTTCAGTTCAGAAGTGCACAGGGTTTTAGTTAATTGAATACATTTTATTCACTTGCTAGGAATATTCATTTATCAAAATTTCAAATTTAATGTACATTTCTTTACAACTCAGGTTATGTTGGATAGCACAATCAGATCAACTTTGCCCTGGTTTCCCCAAATGCTGCTTAAAATCTAAATTTCACCACTCTTTACAAAACAACGTCTCCCCATTCCTTTCTCAATCAAAAGTAAATTCATAATAATTCCAGGTCAGGGAGGAGAGCTGCTTTCTCCCCACAAAGAAAAAAAAAATCTCATATGTGGTCATCAGCCTTGTGTTAAGTTTAAATAGGTTAAGAACAGAACTGGATTAATTAAGTTTTTTAAAAAGTATTGACCTGAAATTTTAAAAAAAATTACGCATGGTTTCCATTAGAGCTTAACTTTGCTGCAGCTGACAGGTATGACAGCATTTTGTGGTCTTAAAGCCGCAGGCCCCTTTTCTTAACCCTCTCTCTTCCTCTGCTTCCCCCCTCTGGCTTTTGGAGAAGTGCTTGAATAAATAGCAAATTGTTAACTGAAAGCAGTGCGGTTAAACGTGCCCAAATGAAGTTGTGCTTTAAACAGATATTGATGTATGCAGTGTTTTATATTTATTGTTTGTAGCATCCTGCTGGCAGCAGTTTACCGTTTGGAAAGGAAAGGGGTTAATTAGCGTCATTATCAATCACTAATGCTTGCCTAACGCGTCCAAAGAATAATCAAGTTAGAGGACGGCATGAAGCCAACAGCTGCTTCGTCCCAGTTACAGATCTCCTCCTAAGCCACTCAGTTCTGGGGTCGGGGGGCGGGGGGAGCGGGGAGGTGAAGCGAGGGGAAGAATCCTCATTGCTTGGGTAAAAGGGCTATAAAAACAAGAGATCCAAGAGGCAGAAAGTACAACATAAATAACCAGCACTTTCATTCTCTGAGTTACAGGTGCAGAGATGGCAGTGGTCCTAAGGCAAGAGTACAGAAATTTGTTCTTTAATTTGTTTGATTATCCAAGTTGGGCATTTGAAGAAACACATCTATGTTTCCCTATGGCTTAGCGCTATGTGGTAAAAAGACATCTAAAATGCGAGGAGAGAAGAAGAAATAACCCATACACGCCACAGACAAACCCAAGTCAACTCCCAGCATCACCCAACCGTCCACGTCCGAAGAATGAAACCACAGAACACACCAGGCAACAGTTCTCACACCTCTTAGGATGCTTAGGGGTATTTTGCCTTGTGAATTTCAACGCACAATTCTTTTTCATATTAAACTAGGTTGCTACACAGGTATGCCATCTCAGCTTTCCATTGTTATTGCTACGATGATACTGCCCTCGTTGTGACACAACGGTGGGAGAGAAACTGAAAAATTTGACCCTGTGATGGGTTTCTCCTAGAAGCTTGTCTTTAAAAACATTATTTGCCAAGTTAGCCATGAGTTAAGAACTAAAGACTCCATTAACGATCAGAGTTTACTCAACTGTTTTTCTGAAGGCAGGAATGAATTAGTCCAAGGTGGAGTAGTTATTAACCGAGAGCAATTGTATGATTGAAGAAAACTATGATTTCTGTCTACGAAAGCAGTAGCCCAAACTCATCTTTGCCCCTACGGACATAGATGAGAGATATTCTCAATCAAAGCATGAACGTAAGTCCTTCCCCAAAGAAGCAATTGCTGTTTTGTTTCCCATGGAAGACAGCAGGGTGGCCATCAGAGTGGGGAGAGAAAAGGATGTTGGCATGGAAAACTGCGTCATTCACGGATAAGGGAAGGTCTTGTGTTTAAAAACTGTTCTGCTCCTTAGGATCATGACTGAGAAAAGGAAAGGAGGGAACAAAAGAGATTTGGGGCCGAACCCGGGAGCCCTCTAAGTGTTATTCGTGTGTAAAACTGTATTTTTTCATCTTTGACGCCTAAAAGGGCAGTGTTGAACCAACTTTGCTTTCACAGAGAGATTTATTTTTTAACAAAAGAGCAAGGCAGCATACTGCTAGAGAAATCTATGTTAGAGAAGAAGGAAGCTCAGGGGAAGATGACCTTTCCACAGTAGATACTTATGGATACATACATTTCTCTCCATCCGCCCTCCCTCCCTCCCTTCCTCTCTTTCCACCCCCCTTTCTTCTTTTTCTCTCTGTCTCTGTCTGTCTGTCTCTTTCTAACCGAAGAATAAGTTTAATGTCTTTGGGGAAGCTTGGTAGAATTAGTTTGATTCTCCACACTAACATCCATTTAGAAGTGGGAATGTTTTCAACAGCAGGGCAGGGATTTTTCTCAGTGGCCCAATTCCATGCTATGCTTTTTTTGCACGTGACTTTTCTGTGGAAACAAAGATTACATCTGCTAAATTTCAATAACGATCTTAAGCACAACCCCTCAAACTGAAGCTGGAGTCTCGTGGCCCACCCTCTGTCCACTCATGGCCCGCTGCTGGGTGTCTGTCACAACTCTCAACTTTGGCAAGTTGAAAGGCCCGGGGCCCTTGATTTCTTCTGGATCCACGCCTCTCCAATCTCTCTCTGGAGTTGTTCTCGCTCATCACCCTTCTAAAATCCAGCCTATCTTCGGGAAATGTACACACATATGTATATAAATTTATTTATATTTATATCTGAGGTGTTTGGTCAAACTAAATTTAACTAACATAGCTTGAAAGAATTTTTCCTGAGGCACCGAGTTAATGCTAGGATCAAATTTCCGTTTGCCTTGTCAGCTACCAAATCCTATTTCAGGATCTCCCCCACCCCCCAACACCCTGTCTTTTCTGGAGCCCCCGGGTCTGGGCTGCGCCTTTGTCCGCAGCATGGAGTCTGCCTCCAGCGCCCGATCCTGGGCTCCGGGCCCCAGGACCCCGCCCGGGAGGGGACAGCACAGTCCGTACCCCCTCGGCGCCGGCCCGGGAGCCTTCCTGGCTCAGTTTGCCTAAAACATCCCGCCGCGCGCCCCTTTGGATCGGAAGCAACTTGCAGCTTGATTTTGATGGTCTGGAGTAGGAGGTTCGAGCCCAGCCTGGAGTGGGACGGCGGCGGGGGTGGGCGCGGGCGGCCCGGGAGGCGGCACCCCTCCGGCTTAGACCCAATTAAGCTGCAATAAAAGCCTGAGATCGAGGTTTGGGACTTGCCTCCTTCCCTTGGCGCGCTCGCCGGTGCAGGGAGCGAGAGCTGGGAGGCTCCAGGTCAGAGTTTTCCGGGCCCTTTTCACGGGAATGGCGCTTTAATTAACGAGTGGAGACGCGAGCGGGGAAACTTTCTGGTTCCCTGACACCCAAGGCGGCGCGAAGTTTCAGCATCCCTGGCCGGGCTCTCCAGGCAGAGAGAGCTGCGTGGGCCTTCGACTCCCGGCACCCGCATCCTTACTCTCCGACCAGGCCTCCTCGAGCTTTCCCCTCTCAACCCACCCCACCAGGTATCTAAGTGTCCGACGTCTCCCCCGAGGCCTCCCTTCCCCGAGACCCAAGGCACGGCCTGGACCCGCGCCGCCCGCCCGGCGCCTCCTGCCCACCGCGGGACAGTGGCCATTCGCCACCGGAATCTTTGCAAACTCATTACGACCTGGTTTTATTGCAACAGTTCGGTTGACCTTCCAGTACCCGTTTGGGCGAGCGTCCCAGACAGAACCACCCTAGCAGTGGGAGATTCTGTGGAGGACCATTTATGTGACCCGCTCTGGGTCTCCACACGCAACGTGGATCTCCCGTTAGGGTGACCCGAGATGAAGGCCTTGGGCGGCGATCCTCGCCGATCCCAGGCCCATTTGCACCTCTGCGTTTTCCCTCTACCTCCCTCCCTGCCTGCCTCCCGCCTTCCCGCTCCCCCCGTCCTTCTCCTGCCCCCCCCCCGCCTCCCCCCCTCCTCTCTTTGTAAAAATGCGCTCTGGCTTTTGGGGCGGGGGCGCCTGGGCTGGGCTGGGAAGGGGGGGCTTCGCAGATAGTTGATATTGCCTCCAGCCTTCCCGCTCCCCCCGTCCTTCTCCTGCCCCCCCCCCGCCTCCCCCCCTCCTCTCTTTGTAAAAATGCGCTCTGGCTTTTGGGGCGGGGGCGCCTGGGCTGGGCTGGGAAGGGGGGGCTTCGCAGATAGTTGATATTCCGGGTCCAGCCGCTCTCCGCGCTCCCATTCTCTAAGCTCAGCCGGGGGGAAGTGTCGCCCCGGGCCAAACATATGCTTCTTTCCAGCGCGCTAATCCACCTTCAGCGTGGAGGCATAATTGCTCGAGTGTCCATGGATTCGCGGCGCTTTGTCCCTCGCTGGCTCCCATCAGCCCTGGCACACGCCATTTCAATCAAATCTTTTCAGAAAACTGTCTCCTTTTATCAAGTCCCAGCCCCTGCGAACGACCGGAGCATTTAACAAAACACCCTCGGTGTTCCGCCCGCCTCCTTCGGCCCTGGCGGAGCAGGGAGCTGAGATGATTGCAGCAACTTTTCATTGAGTTCAGCCTCTGAGAAGGCAGAGCGACACACACACACACACACACACACACACACGGCGGGGGGGTGGAGAGAGAGAAAGAGAGAGAGAGGGAGAGAGAGAGAGAGAGAGGGAGAGAACAACAAAAAAGCAGTATCAGCATCCTAGATCCAAACGGGTCTTTTTCTAAAGCCCTTGGTGTCAGGTGTATTGGAAAGGAAAGGTCAGAGGTCACCCTCAAAGTGAAAACATGTTTCATCTCGGTTATTTTTTTCTTTGAAATTACAGAAATCAAGAGCCTCTGTGGGGTACTAGGGCAGTCCAGTGGGTTAAAAAGACAGAGGCAGAAACAAGCTTAGGAAAATGGGCAGAGAAAAGGGAAGAACCCTGTCTGAAGGATGTTGTTGGTAGTCTCCTTCTCGAAAAGCTCTCACACAAAATCCCCAGCGCTGAGTCTTCTGTAGTATCCAATTTCTTTCTTTTGTGGCCAGTGACAGGGATAAATGAAAGTTGAATCCGAAGATTTCTGTCTTATGATCATACCCTCTTGGTAAATATGGAAGTCTTACACACTCCTGATTTAATATTTTGACTGGATTCCCAGCTTCAGGAGAAAAAGCTTTCACTGATTAGGAGCAAAAAGAAAGGGAGGACAAGAGATTGAAAACATGAATTTTGGACAAGACCTTAGAAGCAGATCTTAATATTTTTGACGCTGTAGAAAAAAGTAATGAAGCCAAATGCAAAAGACAAAACACGAGGTTTGATTTTGTGTAGCAATTATTATGCAAATACACACAAACAGAAGAGATTGTAGTTCTATTATAGGAACACAGCTTTGCTGCTTGTTTATAAAATGAGAACGTCAGAATAATGAACAGTTTCCTTCAAATCCCAAATCACCCCATATTGAGACCGATTTCAGGGACTTGGGTAGTTTTCCTTCTGCAACAATTTATTTCCTGATGATCGAGGAGGAGAAAGGCAATGTGAATGGACATGGCCACTTGTTCTACAGTCTTGGAATGCAGCTGGTCTTTATGGTATGAAACTTCATGGGGCTTTGGGGTGACTCCCCTTTACTCATCACATGTCCAAGCTAAGGAAGAGTCTGAAAGGCTTGTAAGCGAGAAGTTCTTCCCTGCTCACATAGACCCTACAATGCCAACCCCAGGAGCCATGGTCCACCTCCAAAGTCAGATGAAATCCTTGAAGTCCCTTCCATGAGCCAAGTGGGTGAGCCAAGTTTGCTGTGAATGCCAAGGTCCAGGTGTTTAAGTCAGACCTCCATGACTGCAGTTTAAATAGGTGATTGGAAGTGTAATGCCTGAAGTCCTCTAAAAATGCTCAGGCCGGCGTGGGATGAGAAGGGGTAAGACTTTTGGGGGAAGGCTGTCCCAATTCATCCTGGAAACCGGAAAGTAAGACACATTTCTTAGCTAAGTAGCTTCATATCTTGAGAACTGGAAATTACTTTGTTATGATTATGAACCACTAAAGAATGGTTAAAATCGTTCAAAATTTAAACCACGAGGATCATCAGAGGGAAAAGGAGAGTGATTTTTAAGTTTTTATTCATCTGCTGATATTATGATCTTTTTGTAATTATTGAACAAGAGAAAGGCATAGTAACACGAAGACCTCCTCCGACCCTCTTTTCATCCCTGCAGGCAGGTGAGGAGGGGAGGGAGGACAGGAGGGGAATTTAGAAAGAAGCAGTGATCTTGGGAAGGAGAAAGAAGTTAAAGATCAGGACGGCAAGGACTGTAAGAACCCTCGAGTGGGGGAGACCATGCTCAGTAAACATAGTTGTTACATATTCCCTCAAGTTCTCATCACACCCTCCATGGTCAGTTGAATGGAAGGACCCGGGAAAATGAGTTCCAAGAAAGGAATCTGTTTTCTGGGATATCAGGGAGCACAGAAGTGATGAGTTCTAACCTTGAGGATATTTCTCCAAGTCAAAAGGGTCTTGAAGATTCCCATTGAGTTCGGAGGTTAGGAACTGGGTGGGTTTCTCCTCTCGCATCATGAGACATGAGCGTTGGCTCTGAAACAAGGTGGGATGAGGGAGACATTGTGAGGAGAGGAGGAATTGCAGGGGGCTTCTAACCATCCCTGGGACTGTGCCTATAGAAGTTCCAGGAACAAGAGAATAGAGGAAAGCTCTGATGAGGTAAATCTAAAATTAAACCAGCCCCTTCATAAGGAGATCCTACGGAGAGGGATTTTTCTTTTTCAAACACTGGAAGAGATATTGATCTCTCCAAACACCACTGATACCATTGTTCTCTAACTCTGTTACAATGCTGAGAAGCATCTTGCTGGGTTGGTTCAGGAAAGCCACGGAGAGTGCTGACAGGGATACCTGGACTGGCACTGCCCCTTTAGGCTCTAGAGAAACCATGTGTTCCTCAGTGACGCGGCTTGGAAGGAGGAGAATCCACCTGCTTGTTTCTGAAGGGCCTTTTGCTACCAACTCCATCAAGAGGTCTGAGCGGAAGCACGGAGCAGGGAGGTGCCTCAGAGAATTGTGGGACTGCAGAATTCCTCGCTATATGCCCTCTAATATAACTCCCAGCCCTTAGAAGTTCGTGGCACTTTAAGAGAATCGAGTCACTGGTCTGTGACTGTGCAAAGCTAGAGCTACTTAGGGAAACTATCTCAGTGGGTGTTAGTTAAGTATGGAGAAAGTCCTAAGGAAAGGAAGCAAGAAGGAAACAAGAAGAAGAGTTCCTTCAAGAAGGAAACAAGAGTTCAGAGAATCCTCTTGAATCCCCATCCCTCCCTATCTTTCCCTCTCTCCCTGCTGAATATTTTGGCTGAACTTAGTGTTTCTTTGTATTTCCCTCCTTTGCTGAGAAAACCTTAAGAACCTTCTACTAGGCTTAGATTTAACCACAACCCTTACTGGATCTGGCTTATGAAAACCAGACTTCTCTAAGAGACGGGTCTTCTGGCAGCAATTAGTCTGACTTTTCTTAACAAAATTCTTTGTAATGCCATTCAGAAAACGGGTCGGTAGGAGCTTGTGGCAGGGAGTGTGCGTGTGGGTGGAAGTGGGATGGTGTTACAGAGGCCAATTTGTATGATTTGGTGGAAAAAGAATCCCAATGTTAGCACATTAACTTTGGGAGCTGTGAAATATTTAATTAGTGCACTGGTTGGGATCCTATTAAAACTGGCTCTATTTCTGAAGACTGCCCTGAAAATCTGCTTGTTCCTTTCCTGGGTGCGGAGTGGAAAACGGCATTGCCATCTCTCCTTGGCACTGAATTATTTCACAGTTTACCAAAGCAATTTATCTTTAAAAGCAGGACTGCCTGGAACAAATGAAAGAAAAGATCCAATTAGTGAATAATCGAATGTAGAAGATTCTATGGGTGGCTGTGAGAAGAGAGGGCTAGGATCAAGGAAACAATGGTCTGTCACCATCCTAGTAGCAACTTCTCTGTTTCTGACTGATGGGGCAGTTCCACAGTCCTAGAAATGCCCTCCTATTGGCCTCCTCCCCTACATGTATTTAAGAATCCAACCCTACAACACACACACACACACACACACACACACACACACACACACACAAAACAAGAGACCTATTCACTGAGTCTGCAAAGCCACCTCTCCTCTCCTGGTTATGCAAATTCTAAATTGAATCAACGGGCTATAGCGTTCAGCCCATTGCTGAAATACGATAGAAAAAAAAAAAGTTGGGTGTTCCAAGGAAATTGATTCCAACAGTTCATTTTCAGTCTGGGTGGATGTCTGTGTGTCTGAAGGTGGAGACACACATCCATGTTGTTGAAGTTGTGGCCGCCACTGCTGCAGTTCACAGGTTTTGATCTCCGCCCCCTCCCCGCTCCTGGGGAGATAAGAATTTGAGCCATTTGAGATGCAATGCAGAAAACTCTGGGTAGCCCGTCGCGGGGGGCGGGTGTGAGGTGGGGAAGGACTCTTCTCTGAGCTCCCTCTCGTCACGGTTTCCTCGCCGCTGGCAGGACCCGAGGTCCAAAGGGCCAGTTCAGCTGCGGGTCCACTCCAGACGGGAAGGCGGTCAGCTCCTGCCCGCAGTGCTGCCGGGGGGAGGCAAGTACTGCGGGGACGGCCCGAGAGCCCTCGAGAGCAAACACGCGCTCCCTGTCCCCTGCAGACCTGGGGCGCAAGGACGCAAGGACTTTCTCGAGACCATCGCGAGGACTGGGTCTTGTTCCCGGAAACCAGGGGACGCCCTGGGCGTCCCTTCCCCTCTCTAGGCCTCCGGGGCCCTTGACTCCTCTCACTTATGGGCAGCCGGGCTGCGCGCGAGACCTCAGTTTCCCTAATGCGCGGACCAAGGCGGGGAGTTTCCGAGGGGACCGGGGACACTTGTTCTTCGGGAAATCAAAGTGGGGACCGGTAGGAGGAAGGGGGTCAGTCTCTCTCCCGTGGTCCAAGGCGGGGTTCCCGGCGCGGGACCCAGGGCAGGGCCCCAGTAATCCAACTCCAGCCCAGAACAATAAGGGCAGGACGCGGCTATGGTTCTCCTCCACCATCTCCATCTTAAGCATCGTTAAAAAAAAAAAAAAAATCCCATCTTTTTGCACACCCAATACATCATTTCAATAAGAATGACTTCACTTTAATAAAGATTTAATACGTTAAATCTGTCCTTGTCGCTGATTGATGCTTCTTTGTCTTGAAAACGATTTGGGTTTTGCTGATCGAGAATTCTGGGGGAAAGGCTGTAATTCGGGGTCGGGGTGGTTATGATTGTTTGATCACACTTCCCGAGGAGGAGAAACCCCGCGTGCGCACTGACACACACACGCGCTCTCGCACTCAGAGGCCCGCCTGCGTTTTCTCCTTGGGCTCTCCGGCGTGGAAACCTAGAAAGCTTCCTCCAACTGCCCGGGACTCGGGGGAAGGGGAGCCGCGAGGGGAGGGGGCGCCGGCCGGGCGGGGCGGGACGCGGAGCCGAGCGTCTGTCGGAGAATCATTTGCCCTGAATCACAAATTTCCACGGCCTAAAAAGAAAAGGTAAAGCTAATGTCTGGCTCAATTAATAAACATGGTAATTTCACACCCGGAGAAGGACATAATTTCATCCGAGCGCTATCGGCGCCATCACAAAGGGTCAGGGCGCAGCTGCGGCGAACCCGGGTCATTACGGAGTCGCCGAGCGGCTCCCGCGCCCCGGCCCAGCGCGCGCCTCGAGGCGGAGGATGGCTGCGGGCGAGGCCGGGCCGTCCCCCGATAAAGGACTTACCCGCCGTGCGGGAAATGGAGCCGCTTTCAGACGAGGAGTAATCAGCTCGCAGACGTCGCGCCCGCCCGGCCCTCCCTCGCCCGCACGTTTACTTTTCAAAAATGAAAGATAAAACAAGCAAACACCCGCTCCCCACCATCTCAATCTTCTTCTCTCCTCCTGTCCTTTTATAACAAAACCACGACCGATACAACATAGAGACACACACACACACACACACACACACATTTTTATTTTTTAGAGGGTGTCTGATTCGTTGCCAACAGAAACCTATGGTATCTGTACATTTCAGGACAGTTGCAGTTGACAAATTTCTCGTGTCAAGATTTGGGGCCAGGAGCTGGGAGACAAGATATTAGCTTCAATCTCATAATCTCTTAATCACATTACACTTTAAGTGAGCATGTGTAATTTCACCCATCAATGATTTATTTCAGCATTCGGAGCACAATTACTTGTCTCATACACAAATACTGACTGGAGCATTGTTTGCTAGAAAGAAACCCTGAGATTTAGGAAAAAAGAACATATCTTTTCCGTTCCATTACGAGTCCCACCTCGGAATCAAAATTCATCTGAGGGCCCGCCTCCTCAAAGGAAAGGGCCCCGGAGGCAAATCCACCCGAACCACAAGGGGGGCGCCCCTCCCCCCTTCTCTGGGTTTAGATTTTTAAGCAGATCTTCAAAGCTAAAATTAATGCCCATTAAATAGCCACATGCAAATAGGATGGAGCCGGGCAGCTAAACACACAAAGCCCATCTCACATAAAACAAAAGCATGATTGATTGCAACCCGGATGCTCGTGCGTTTGGAAAAAAAATTATACGTGTCCAGTCTCCCAGGTGTCTAAATTATTGAAGAGCGATGTGCATATTTCAACGGGAGAAGGTGGCCGAGGTTGGGGACCGGCGGTCGCTGCGGCGAATGCCGCTGTGTGGTATATTCGGGTCTGGGGAGACTCCCGTGTAAAGAATTTTAACACATTCTTCTCTGGGCGGCCGAGGAGGCAGCGCTAACCTGACAGCTCTCGGGCAAATGGTTAGAGAAAATGGATCGCTCTCCTCGGCCGGGGACCCCGTTTCCCAGCCTCGGGCAGTCGGTCCCTCTCCAAGGCTGACGGCTGCGCTCCGCGTGCCAAGCAGGCCTGAGAGAGCGGCGCGCAGGGCCGGGCCGGGCGGGTCCGCGGTGCCCAGTCCAGCCGTGAGCTTCTGTCCGCGAAGTGGTCCGGGGCCTCCGCGGCAGAGCTTAGCCCGGAGGTGGGACTGCGGGCGCAGCCCAGGGAGGCGCTCGCGGCGTCAGTTCTTTGTTCTGGCACTTTCAGGGCCTCGGCTTGAAGCACCTCTGGGGACGCGCGAGGGGTCGCCCGGTCCGATGGAGGGACCTGACCGTGGGGGCCTGGCTCTGAGCGGGAGTTCAAGCGGGGTGGGGGGAGGACCCGGCGAGCCACTGGTGGTGGGGCTCCTAAAGCAGGGAGTGGTAAATAAGTGGGCAATGCAGAGAACTTTCCAGAATTTCATCTGAAGTCCAAGAAGGAAGCATCTGAAAAATAAGCAAGCATCTCTGTGTATCTCCTACCTTCCCCCCCTTCCTCTCTAAATCAACCCCCCGTCCTGTCCTCAACTCTCCAGCCTGTCTCTCTCTCTCTCTCTCTCTCTCTCTTCCTCTTTATAAATATGCCGGAGAGGAAAAGAGCCTCGGCAATTCCTGTTCAGAGAGAGGGAGCTGCCGTTTGGGGATCGCCTTCGCGGCCTCGGGCCAGCGAGGGAACCCCAGGCGCCCTCTTCCTTGCTGGACTGCTGGGGCGGAGACGCGTGGGCCGAACGTCCTCTGCGTGGGGAGAAGCCAGTATTTCCCACGCATCGAATCCTAGCCCCAAACTTGAATCCATCTTTGCCGCTCGAGTCCGGCTCGGCGGATTCATGATAGCGACGACAAAGAGTAATTACATATGAGAAAACAAAACAATAATTACACCACCGAGCCGACCCACCAGTCAGCGAAGAACAGTCGCCCGGGTTGGAAACAGCCGAGCCCGCGGCGCCGGCAGCTGACTCAGCAAATCGGATAAGCGCCGGGCCCCGGTCCACGCCGGCCCAGGCGAACAGCCTCTCCCGAGGCTGGACGGCGGGCCCGCCCCTGCCCGGGTCACCTGCTGACGGCTCTTAGAGGCCTCCTTTCACAAGATCTGATTTGGGAGCTGTCTGGCAGAAAAACGTCTCACGTACCAAATAACCGGTTTCTTGGAGAGCTGAGTGTTGTTTCTTAATCGAGGTAGACGCACGGGTTCTTGAGTTGGAACTAGTGTTGTACATTTTTACATCTAGCACAGAGGAAGGCGGTCCTCACGTGTTCATTTCCCCAGCACCTGTCACCTGGCTCCTGGCCGCGGCGTCTTCGGGTGTCCGCTTTATTCCCCGGAGCGTCACGGCCGCCGAGACCTTGACACTTCTCTCCCCGGGGCCCGGAGGCGGGTTACTGGGCCTAGCTTGGGACACAGCGCGGCCCTAACCAAGGCCCCTCGCAATCGCTGCCGAGCTCCCCACTTCCCCGGGCCCAGCGTGGGGGGAGGCTCCTCTAGCGGCCGTGGCTCACCCCCCACCCCGAGCCGCCCTCTTCAGTGGCTCCCCGCTGGCTCGTCCCGGGGCCCAGGCCCGGAGGGTGGATGCGGGATCGGGGGGGCGGCTGGGGAGTGGGGGCGTCGCCTGCGGCCGGCCGGAGCTCTGCCGGACTCCCCGCAGCCCGGGGCGCACCGAGGCGGGCTCCGCCTGCAGTCCCGGGGGTGGCGGGGTCGGGGAGAAACGCAGTCCCTTTGGGCCGGGAGACCGTGGCTAGAAGATGCAACCAGGCTTGAAACACCGCGAAGGGCTTTAAAAAGACCGAGCCGGGGCCCCCGGTCGGGTCTCTCCTCCCACTTTCGCAGGCCTGTGTTCCCAGGGTTGGAGCTGCGTTCAAAGGCGAGGGGATGGGGGAAGCCAGTGCGCTCGTGCCAAGGGGGGCGTCGAAGGGCGAGAGCCGAGCTGGGGACTGTCCTCCCCGGGCGCCGGGATGCTGAGCATCTCGGCCCCGGAGAAAGCCCGGAGCATCCTCTCAGGCCCCAGGCACGAGCAGCATTTGGGCCCAGGGACCAGCCGCGCGACACCATCCGGCTCCTCTGTAGCGCAGGCGACAGAGGTGTCGGAGCTGGCCAAGGCCACAGCGACCCAGAGTGGCTACCAGGGACTTGGGGCGTCTGCGCGGCCTGCGGGGAAAGCCGGGCGGCAGCGAGCCAGGAGCCCGTGCTCGGCCTAGCGCCCTCTATAGGTCCCACCAGCCCCGCCGAGCGTGGACCGCTCTCCTTTCATCCACCCCCACCACCCCCCCGCCCCGCTCAGGGAAGGACAAAGGACCTATAAAAAAACTCCAACAACAACAACAGCAAAATATCAGCTTGACCCCCAAAAGAACACTGTTTAATGAGGTGGAAAATTTTTCCACACAAATTGCTTTTTCTACTACTTTGTGAGAGTTCATAAATGTTAATGAAATCCAGTTACCAAAAAGTAACATACATCGTGGCAGCTGAAGGGAGGCAGAGGAAGGAAGGTGGTGGTTAACGTACAATCATCATAAAAGTAACAGCAACAGCGGCAGCAACAGTACGGCCTATGGCTAATGTGGCTGGAGCCCCGTCCTGCGTCGCACCTTTGGATCCCATCTGGGTTGGCCACTGGTGTTTCCCCGGAAAGGAGCGCCGACTACAGCGTGACCGCAGCAGCGACAAAAACGTAGAGGTGCAGCGGCTGGTGGATCAGAGTGAAAGAGAAATGAAATGCTCCTCTGTCTCTTCTCTTCTGCAACAGAGTGCTTATTATTGACTAAAACGTCCTCCAAGTTCATGCTGGAAAAGGAGCCCAACGGAGACACCTAGAAGAGGAGGAGACACTGGCAAGTTCATTGGCTTCTTCCACCCCTTGCGGGACACCATTGCTTTTCCCTTCCTCTTTGCGCATCAGACTGTCAGCTCCTAGAACAAGCCACCTTATTCTGCTATCTCTATCCTCAGCACCCAGCCCAGTGTTTGGTACGCAGTAGGTGTTGACTAGATGTGTGCTGAGTGAATGAATGATTGACTGGACCAATAACAGAAAGTTAAATAACTCAATGGACAGTCTACTTGACGACATCTAACTGAGATGCTCAAGCACTCAATACCTTCAAGATTCAACACATTTTTTTTTTTTTTTTGATAACTTACTATGTGTGGGAAGTGTTCTTGGCCCTGGGGACACAGCAAACAAACAAAACAGACAAAAATCCCTCACCTCATGAAGCTCACCCTTTTGATTTGGGATGTTTTTGCAGAGGTATTGTTTTACACGACTGGGCAAATGGCCTCCTAACTAACTTTGGAAAAATACTTCAATTTCCACCTTCCGGATTCTGCTTTATTAAATGGAGTTTTGGAGATGTGAGC
>NC_041231.1:101148377-101163516 GCF_002837175.3 Physeter macrocephalus
GAAGATCCCATATGCCGCGGAGCGGCTGGGCCCGTGAGCCACGGCCGCTGAGCCTGCGCGTCCGGAGCCTGCGCTCTGCAACGGGAGAGGCCACGACAGTGAGAGGCCCTTGTACCGCCAAAAAAAAAAAAAAAAAAAAAACAGCTTTACCTGAAACGGCTTCATTTAAAGGGAATACAGTAAGTCCCCTGCATATGAACTAGTTCCGTTCTGAGAGCGCGTTCATAAGTCCCATTTGTTTCTAAGTCCACCAAAGTTAGCCTAGGTACCCAACTAACACAACCAGTTACATAGTACTGTACTGGAATAGGTTTATAATACTTTTCACGCAAATAATACATAAAAACAAACAAACACACACAAAAAATAAAGACAACATCTTTAACCTTACAGTACAGAACCTTGAAAAGCACCATATACAGTACAACAACTGGGGCTTCTTAGCAGTACCAGCTACATCACCTCTGCTTTTACGCTTGCTTTCAGACATCCTGGGCTTGAAATAAAGATACTGTACTACTGTACTCTATACAGTACTGTACAGTAAAGTACACAAAAGCACGACCACGTGTAGAGGATGCACGCATGTGACAATGTACGCCAGACATGTGGACTAACTTCTGTGATTGGACTTGTGAACACATGTTTACATCTTTCAAAGTTTGCAACTTGAAGGTTCGTAGGTAGGGGACTTACTGTCATAGAACTTCCTGTTCCCCCGTCCATGAAAGTTAAAGAAAATAAAAAACCCCTACCACCCACAGTGACGTCCTGGGTAGTCCTAAGGACACGTTAGGGGGGGCTGGCAGAAAACCTGGCTTAGGACTCATTGCCAGCAAAGGACAAAGCCGGTCAGCTGGTCAGTGACCTCTCCAGACAGAGCCGAGCAGGGAGGGGGCTGGGACCGCACAGTGCTTCTCAAATAGCGTTTCAGTCCATCTGGGTCAGAAGTGGCTACTGCAGATACAAGCCTTTCTATATAAACCCTTCTCGTGTGAAGCCGCTGCTGGTCCAGTCACATACCACAGTCACACAGGCAGGGACACAAAAGCCATTTGTTAATGCTTCAGACAAGGCTGAGGGGGAGCCATGAGAAGGTTGACCCACATTCCTAAGGGAATGTATCCAACAATTCTTCTCATTCCCACCATATTAGTATTGACTGCTTTATTGCAGACTTGTTATTGTGGCTGTTATTCCTTTAATGACACCATTTTCAAAAGTTTAAAAGTTGACTGCTAACATTTGCTTCACTTTAAATCTTGGTGTTAAAGTGTTTTGGGTGTGTGTGTCTCACACACAAGAATGACCCAAGAGGCAATTTCATCGAAAGGAAACTAGTTTTTATTTTTATTTATTTATGTTAAATAAATTTATTTGTTTATTTATTTATTTTGGGGCTGCGTTGGGTCTTTGTTGCTGTGCGCGGGCTTTCTCTGGTTGCAGCCAGCGGGGCTACTCTTCGTTGCGGTGCGGAGGCTTCTCCTGCTGTGGAGCTCGGGCTCTAGGCGCACGGGCTTCAGTAGTTGTGGTTCACGGGCTCAGTAGTCGTGGCTCGCGGGCTCTAGAGCGCAGGCTCAGTAGTTGTGGCGCACGGGCTTAGCTGTTCCGCGGCACGTGGGATCTTCCCGCACCGGGGCTTGAACCCGTGACCCCTGTATTGGCAGGAGGATTCTTTTTTTTTTTTTTTTAACATCTTTATTGGGGTATAATTGCTCTACAATGGTGTGTTAGTTGCTGCTGTATAACAAAGTGAATCAGCTATACATACACATATATCCCCATATCCCCTCCCTCTTGCGTCTCCCTCCCACCCTCCCTATCCCACCCCTCTAGGTGGTCACAGAGCACTGAGCTGGCAGCCAGATTCTTAACCACTGCACCGCCAGGGAAGTCTGGAAACTAGTTTTTAAACTCCCAAATATTTCCATCTTTTTACCTACAACACTAGGTACCTTTGAATCAATAACCTTCATTGTAAAATAGAGATGGACATATTTGGAATCGGCTGCGGCTTAGTGGGAAGAGGTGTGGATTCGGAGGCCAAGGAACTGACAGTTTTTAGCTGTGGGCAAACTATTTAATATGCATGAGCTTTCATTTCCTCACCCGTAAAATGGGCATGATACTGTATATCTCATAGGAATGTTGGGTGGATTAGATAATGGATACTGTAAAATTGTAGTGTTTGAAGATGTAAGGTGGCTTTATAATTAGGCTGAGAATGAGCTAGCACTAAGACTTCCCCTCTGAGAGCCTCATGGACAGTTTTTCTTCACCCCAGTTCATCTGCCCAACTGGATTAATGCTGAGTATTTCATTGTAGCCTAGAGTTATATTCCTAAATGTAGGTCTAATTATATCAATCTCCTCTCGACAAAACTGCAACCGTTCCCCTTTTGTAAAGATTAACTTCTAAAACGCTTAGCCTGGCAGGTAAGGTCTTCCTCGATCCAACCTCAAACTGCTTTTCCAGACTTTTGTTCATTAAATGCTTCCCATGCTTTGGCTGCTCTAATCTTCTTGCCTTGCCTTTAATATGTCAGGACCTTACAGGACTCCTCCTGACCTTTGCTCAGCCTTGAATGCCATTCCTCTCACTCAGAGCACGAGAAATAATTCTCATCCTTTAAATCCCAGCTTACAAATTCATCTCACAAAGCATCTCTAATCTCTCTAGTCAGAAACAGTTGTCTCCTAAAATAAAAGGTGTGAAGAGTGGAAAAAAAAGAGAAACAATTGTCTCTTCTCCTGACTTCTTTTAGCATAACTTTATTTAACCCCGCTTTAATTCTGTTTAACCCCCTTTGCTGATCATCATAATTTGTTGAACATCCTATATCTTTATAATAAACTTAATTAATGTAATGCTGTGCTTGCTTCAGGTACAGTGAGGCCTGTTTAATAAAGCATGAGGAGTATTCTTACTCCACTTTGTGTTTAGTTAGTTATTTATGTCTCTCTCCTTCACCAGTGACAAGGAGATTGAGGGCAGGGCCTATGCTTTCTTTGTATCTGTGTTCTTTATAGCATTTGGCGAAGAGCCTTGCATATATTAGTAACAAAAATATATTAGGTTAAGAAGATACATTTTATGAAGGTTTAGCTCTTTCGGTGTGAAAAATGTTAAACAAAGGGCAATAATTAAAAGTGATTTGGAAATGGGGATATAGTTGACCCCTGAACACCTCGGGTCCACTTATACATGTTTTTCTCAGTGAGTATGTACCACGTGATCTGTGGTTGGTTGAATCCAAGGATGTGGAACCACGGATAAGGAGGGCTGACCGTAAAGTTAGGCGGCGATTTTCAACTCCGTGTGGGTGGGCTCCCCTAACTCCCTCACCGTTCAAGGATCAACTGTACTTTGAGAAAAGATGTGTTCCTGAAAGTATATGACTTAATTAGATTTCTTTACATTTGAAAATTGGTCCTGAGTTTTCAATTTAATAGGAGACCCTTTTAAGGAAAGCCCCGTGTTTCCATGTTGGGTTTATAGTGAGCAGAGAATACTCACAGGCTTGCCATCTCCCTGAAACCTCCTACAAGGCTGAACTGTTGCCAGTAAACAATTTAACTCCTCTTTCATTTTGACAAACAAACTCCTCCAGGATATCTCAGTTGAAATATCCGCTGCTGCGTGGCCCATTGCCTTTTTATTTTTTTAAAGGTTTTTTTTAAAAAAAAACACCAACCATTTATTTATTTATTTTTTATTTGGCTGCGCTGGGTCTTCGTTGCTGCGCCCGGGCTTTCTCTAGTTGCGGCGAGCGGGGGCTACTCTTCGTTGCGGTGCGCAGGCTTCTCATTGCGGTGGCTTCTCTTGTTGCGGAGCACGGGCCCTAGGCACGCGGGCTTCAGTAGTTGTGGCACGCGGGCTCAGTAGTTGTGGCTCGTGGGCTACAGAGCGCAGGCTCAGTAGTTGTGGCACACGGGCTTAGTTGCTCCGCGGCATGTGGGATCTTCCTGGACCATGGCTCAACCCAGTGTCCCCTGCATTGGCAGGCGGATTCTCAAGCACTGCGCCACCAGGGAAGCCCCCACTGCCTTTTTGCTGCTGAAATTTCCTATGGCTTTCTAGGTGAATGAACATCATCTGAATTAATGATGAAGCCATTTGATTTTATTGGGTAATTAATAAGTGCTGGGGAGGGGGATCCTAGGTGATACATATGTGCATCTTTTTGTATTTACAGGAGAGGAAAGCACTGCGCCACCAGGGACGCCCCCACTGCCTTTTTGCTGCTGAAATTTCCTATGGCTTTCTAGGTGAATGAACATCATCTGAATTAATGATGAAGCCATTTGATTTTATTGGGTAATTAATAAGTGCTGGGGAGGGGGATCCTAGGTGATACATATGTGCATCTTTTTGTATTTACAGGAGAGGAATGTAAACCAGAAATGAAGGATGCTTTGAGCCAGCTGTACTAAAACGACTCTGGGCCAGTGGGGTCCCACTCTGACTGCACTGAGGTCACGAAAAGATCAGGGCTTCTGAGGACTTGTGTAAACATGCATACATTTCCTTAGCATGTATTTTTTACTTTTCTTTTAGCATGCTGGGAAAAACAACAACAACAAAACAACCCAATCCCCAAGCAAGCACAAGTGCAGGCAGAATTCTCATACAGCAAGGTTTCAGAATACAGCCCGAATGGAGAGCACCCCTTTTCCAAGAGTGCACTGGTTTGCTTGTGATGGTAGTCTTTACAAATTTTAAATGTTGTGCATTTCTCTTTTGCACATGGCATGAAAAAATAGAAAGGAGATAGCTAAGAAAAAATTTCCCATTCCGTCTGTTATGTGTTGTATGATGTCCCCCCTAAAGATATGTTGAAGTCCTAACTCCAGGACCACAGAAAGTGACCTTACTTGGAAATAGGGTCATTGCAGATGTGATTAGTTAAGTTGAGGTCATATTGGAGTAGGGTGGGCCCTTAATGCAATATGATCCATGTCCTTATAGAAGGAGGGAAATTTGGACATAGACACCGACTGGGAGAATGCCATGTGTCGACAGAGGCAGAGGTTGGAGTGATGCAGCTGCAACCAAGGGAACACCAAGGATTGCCAGCTACCGCTAGAAGTTAGGAAGAGGCAAGGAAGGATCTACTCAGAGTTTTAGACGGAGCAAGGCCTTGCTGATACCTTGGTTTTGGACTTCTAGCCTCCAGAACTGTAGGGGAATACATTTCTGTTGTTTGAAACCATCCAGTTTGTGGTACTTTGTTACAGCAGCCCTAGAAAACTAATATATACCATCTTCTTGCCTTTTGGTTTCTCTGTCCAGAGATGATCAATGTTAACATGTCTGGTGGTAATACTTTATTTTAATTTGAAAATCAATGCGATTGAGTTTTGAATAGACAGTGCATTCATTCAAATGGGTAAAAAATTACTCAAAATAATCAGCCCTATAAAAGATGAAATCTTGTCATTTGTGATAACATGGATGGACCTTGAGGGTGTAATGCTAAGTGAAATAAGTCAGATGGAGAAAGACAAATACAGTATAATTTCACCTATATGTGGAATACAAAAAAAAAATAAATGAACAAACCAAACCAAACCCAAACAAGCACATAGATTCAGAGTACTGGGTACCGGGGGTTGGGGTGGGCATAGGCTGAAATGGATAAAGGGGGTCAACTGTATGGTGACGAATGGAAACCGTAATGTATACAGAAGTCAAATATAATGTTGTCCAAATGAAATTTATATAATGTTATAAACCAACATTACCTCAATAAAATATAAGCTCAATATTTTTTTTTTTTTTTTTTTTTTGTGGTACGCGGGCCTCTCACTGTCGTGGCCTCACCCGTCACGGAGCGCAGGCTCCGGACGCGCAGGCTCAGCGGCCATGGCTCACGGGCCCAGCCGCTCTGCGGCATGTGGGATCCTCCCGGACCGGGTCGTGAACCTGTGTCCCCTGCATCGGCAGGCGGACTCTCAACTACTGCGCCACCAACTCTCAACCACTGCGCCACCAGGGAAGCCCTAAGCTCAATATTGATAAAAGAAAACTAATAAACCTTCTTACATGATTAAAAAAATACCCAAAAAGTTATACAGTAAAAAAAAGTCTCTCTCTTCTTCTGTCCCTCATCTGCCCATTTCCCATCTTGCTCTATGCTGTCTTTCCACCATGGCCATTCATGTTATTAGCTAATTTATGCACTACATATTATAGATTTTTATCTCCCCTTTACATAATAAGAATCTATTATACCATTGTTCTTCACTTTGTCTTTATTTTTTTCTGATAAACAAGTACTTTCCAATCAAAGTTCTCTGGCATGGAAACGGATGAATATTGTTACTGCTTCAACGTTAAGGAGAAAGAAAGTGTGGACTTAGTCAAGGTCACCTTCCATCTCAGCATCAGAAATGGGCTGACTTTCTAGTGTCTGCACTTACGGGCTCCTAGGTTGTAGAAGGAATATGTCAGTCAAGACTGGAATGCCGAGACCAATGCTGCTCACGTCGGCAGTTACAGATTCAGGGAAATCAGGATTAGGTGGGACTGAAGCTTCCAGACCCCGAGTAGCCTCTTGGGGTTGCTGGTAGTGGATGGGGTGGGCGTGAATGAGTTGGCCTTCTGCGTCTCCACTGTCTGCTGGGAGACCTCATGTTCAGGTGGGATGCTCAGAGAGAACCAGGTGTCCAGATCTTTGCCATCCAATTCTGGTAGGCTTCAGATTTTCTGATTTGAGGAGGAAGAGGACAATAGAACATGGGGGATGATTAAAAGCATTGGAATCAGATTTGAATTCCTGTCACCAGCTGGATGACTTGGCCTAGTTACTAAACCTCTCTGTATTTCAGACTCATCATCTGCAAAATGAGGATCCTTATGAGCAGTAAAGGAGATCACTGGTTTGAGTGTTAATACTCTCTTGACACTGTAATGTCAGGGTGGTGATGAGGAGATGAAGGTGAGGCCAGAGATCTTGGAGCAAGACACTCAACAATGCTGCAGGATGAAAACTGAGAGCCAGTGGCTTAGGCTGGGCCAAGGAGAGGGTTTTTTTGTTTTTTGTTTTTTGTTTTTCGGAATGGATTAGCCTCATCTCCTTCAACAGAAGTTGGAGGGAACTAGGGATGCATAAGATGAAAGTACACGGAGAGGAATTTGTGTTCTTTTTTTTTTTTATTTATTTTTTTTGCGGTACGCGGGCCTCTCACTGTTGCAGCCTCTCCCGTTGCGGAGCACAGGCTCCGGACGCGCAGGCTCAGCGGCCGTGGCTCACGGGCCCAGCCGCTCCGTGGCATGTGGGATCTTCCGGGACCGGGGCACGAACCCGCGTCCCCTGCATCGGCAGGTGGACTCTCAACCACTGCGCCACCAGGGAAGCCCTTGTGTTCATTTTGATCTCAATTGACTTAGGAAACATATAAGAAATTATATGCAAATAAGTACCAATTATTTTTTGTCACGATTGTTGGTCATTTTTGCAATCTTTTTTTTTGAAAGATAAATTTATTTATTTATTTTTGGCTGCGTTGGGTCTTCGTTGCTGCACGCGGGCTTCTCTAGTTGCGGTGAGCGGGGGCTACTCTTCGTTGCGGTGCGTGGGCCTCTCATTGCGGTGGCTTCTCTTGTTGCAGAGTGCAGGCTCTAGGCGCGAGGGCTTCAGTAGCTGTGGCGCGTGGGCTCAGTAGTTGTGGCTCACGGGCTTAGTTGCTCCGCAGCATGTGGGATCTTCCCAGACCAGGGATCGAACCCGTGTCCCCTGCATTGGCACGTGGATTCTTAACCATTGCACCACCAGGGAAGTCCCATTTTTGCAATCTTGACATCTACAAGATGCTGGGTCACTTGATCTTTGATGTCTCATGTTGGGCCATCACCTCCTGTCCATTTTGTACCCACCATCCACTGACAGCTTTGCCAGTTGCAGTGATTGTCTTCATATTTGTCCTTTGTTCAGATCCTGACTGCTCTAGTAAACTTCCGTATTGCCTAGAACTGGTAATAGAGCGCTGCATAAGTTCACAAAAATGTTGCCTTTCAACATCACATCAGCCAAGTGGCTGGGGTGCTGCTGTGTTCACAGTATGTACTCTTAGGGATTTTCAAAGCATCTCGTAGAGATGATTTAATGGGGATCTCATGATCCCCATTAAAACTAAATGTAATTGGAATTGAAACCCTCAAAAATTCTTATACAGAAGTTCTCCTTGGATCTTTTTTTAGGGCAAGAGTCCTCTTAATTCAGATATTTGGAAAAATCAGCTCAGGGAAAGAATGATAGTAGTACGAGCAACACACCATTTGTCTGTTCATTCAGCCCCTGTTCACTGAGTAGCTTGTGTATGTTAGGCTTCTCAAGAATGATAGCTATATGAGGAAAAATCTATTAGGAGGTCTGAGAAATAGAATATGTATATTTATATGATACAACGTTAAAAAGAGCATACTTGTATATATTTTAACCTCTTTATTGGAGTGTAATTGCTCGACAATGGTGTGTTAGTTTCTTCTGTATGACAAAGTGAATCAGCTATATGTATACATATATCCCCATATCCCCTCCCTCTTGCGTCTCCCTCCCACCCTCCCTGTCCCACCCCTCTAGGTGGTCACAAAGCACCGAGTGAGCATACTTGTATATCAATCAGCATTTCACACTGTCAATATAATAGGCTTCTGTCCCATCACAGGGTCATAATTTTCAGCACCTTAGGTCCTCAGGCATTTTAATGTCAAGTTTGCCTCATGAGGATGGGGTAGGAGAGACAACCTGGACAAGAGTTGAGCCGAGAAGCCTCCTCTTGGACCATAATATTGAGCCCAGAAGAAATTGAGCCTTAGCAATCATCCAGCCTCATGCACGTCCAAGGACAACTCACCCACAGGAAGGAAGTGCTCTTGCGTAAAGTTGTCTAAGTTTGATTCACTTAGAATTATATTATCATCCAGCTTACATTTCTCCATCAACACCACAGGGGTAAGAGGTTTTAGCAAAAATTTAAAAAGTTGAGGTCTTGCTGTTGAAAATATTCTTTAGGCTGATAACCTTACATGAAAAGGAAATGAACTCTCTTGGGTATTCTCAGTGAACTCTTGCTGATTTGCTGTGATCTTATCTTCTTTTTCCTGTGTTCACAAGATTTCCCTCCCCTGTGTTTACTTTTCTAGAATTTTGCCAGTGAAAGATGCCAGATTCACTGATCTAAAAATTTCAGAGTATCATCTTTTGTAGAAACCTATATTTTGATCTGATCTTCCAGAATCTCGTCTGATTTCTAACACTCTTCGAAGGCTACCACCGATCTTTTCTCATGGAAATGTGCAACCTTATTATTTCAGTCTCTGAAGTTGAATTTCTTTGATTTATGTGACAAAACAGATCTCCTTAACATTTTCCTTATAATGAATACTTTTGATCACAAATGCTATTCTCTGGGGTATGATAGCAATAACTGCTTTGAAAAACCATCAGATAAGAAGGTTTCAAGATCTTCCAACGAATTATTATCTTTAGGGTCAACAACCTTGATCTAAAAATCTCTAGAAAGATGGGATCAAGGAACCAGTAAAATGGACCCGTTTCTTTTAGTGTGGATATGAGCTACTGAAATATTAGACATTTTCTGGCATTGTACCTTTATGTTGTAAAAGATGTAAAGTCTTGAACATGCAGAAAGGTAAAATAAAACACTGAACAATAAGTCTTGAAGTAGCCTCCTGCCTGAAATGACAAATCTCAAGAATCGACGAAAACATTTATGCTGCACTTGAACCTCCACTGGTGGAACGTGTCGTTGTCTTCTAGGCTCGAAAGAGGAAGGTTTTTCAGGTGTGTTGTTATGGGGTTAAATACCAAAGAAGAAATGGAACTGATAGACATCATCCCTGGGAGAGTCAGAAATGACATGAATCATATGCCCCAAGACCTGTTGGAGGAGTTTAGGATCTTGACAGATGAACTACTCAGAGCCTTGGGAAGCATAGATAGACAGTGAGCCCAATTTCCCCACCTCAGGCAGAGGCCGACTGGGTTGTTTCAACTTGTGCTGACAATGGGGAAACGCCTCCCCTCCTCATTTCCCTTGTTCTTGGGTGCACCCATGGCTGCTGTATAACATGGAGGGGGGCTGTTACACATCGTTATTCATGAAGCATTCCCAGGTGGGAACTCTGCAGGGACCACTGCTGGGTCTGCCTTTTCCTTTTCGCTTTGCCTGTGCAAATTGTGCTCATTTCTAAAGATTCCTCCAGTTCCATAATCTTTTCCCTGAATATTCCAATATCCATTGATCTTCCGCTAGTTGGATCTTTAGAACTAATTCTCATGGTACCCCTCATCTTGGCTATTTATCTATTTTATTGTCTCTCTCTCTGCCTCATCTTCCCCAGCCAGTGCCCTGACAGTATCTAGTGGTAGGGACTATATTTTAATTTAATTTTTGCTTGTTTGTTTTCCTTTTAGTGCCTTTCATGTAGTATGAATGAATTAATATGTCATCCTTGGAGATTCTAGGTTCTTGATAAACTGAGACAGTCCCAGCTTTCTCCCATGAATGCTTAGCACAGGAGTGTCAGTTTTGGACCCAGAAAATACGATCAGGGTACCTCATTATAGAAATTTCTCTGGTATATCAATCTTTATTGACGGGTTGATCACTGAACAATTTCCAAGTCAGTTGTAACAGCCGATACCCTCCTCCCACGGGAGAAACAAGCACAGTGGTCCACACTGGTCCCTTCTCTCCTAGTCAGCAGATCCCATTCTCATTATCATCTATCAAGGTAAATTTCCATGAAGAAAAGCCTCAGGTCACCTCCCTTAAAAGAATGTGCTCTTGCATTGGTTTTACTGATGCCTTGTCAGCAGGACATGTATTTTCAGTCGTTCCCGGGAATGTTGTTGGTTCTTTGGCTGATCTGGTTTCACTTATGATCAATAGCCCAGTGTCAAGGGTGCAGCCAGAGTCTGGGGTCTGAAGCTTTGGGTGAGAACCTGAGGCCCCTATTACCAAGCTGTAACTTTGACCTAATTTGCACCGGCCTCAGTGCAAACGGAGATGCTGGCTACACAAGTCAATGAAGGAATAGGCCAGGAATGCTTTTCTTCTTGCTTCAGGAGTCTTAAATTCACCTGGCTGTGAAGGTAGACAGGTGGGTAAAGCTCCATATGGTGGTTTTCAATCTTGTGCAAAGAAGAATCCTTTCGAGAGTGACAGGACATACCAAAAACAATTTAAAAATTAATTGAACTACAATAGGAACAAATTGGGACTGTACCAGGAAGTATGAAAATGGAAAGATCCGAACATTCTGTAAATAATTTACATAGGAACATACTCACAATATTGTGCATAGATGTTTTGGGGTTTCACGGAGATCCCCTGAAGCCAATCCAGAAACCCAGTTAAATTCCAGGGAGGGACTTAAGGCCAAAAAAATCTCTGATTTGGAGATTCTGTAATTTACTTTATGCCAGAAATCCTGCTACTTTTGGGGGCTTTTATTTGTTCTTTCAGTGACTTGGCATGTATTTATTTATCACCTAGTACTTCAGGTATTTTGCTGGATCGTGGAGAGACAAAATCGCTAGAGTCCTTTTCTCTTGAGGTATTATCCTCCTGCTTTGGGAGACAGATCACTGCAGTGCTTCAGTAAGAGTATTTAATAGTAAGGTAAAGAACATCCTTCTTTAATTTAATTTCTGGATTCTCTTTCTGAACTTATCTTCTTGTTGGGGCTACTGAAGGATGAGGTGACATGTGGACTGGGTTTTGAAAGTTTGGGGACAGTTTGCCAATGATAGAAGACTGGTTAAAATACCCAACTTGCGTGAAAAGACTGATCTTTTGCATTTTTCCAGGTGCAGAAATGACAGTAAATTTCATCAGCTTGAAGACCAGTACCATTGCTGGGCAGCATAGTACAGGGGATAAGAATGCAGCTTATTAATCAAATGCCAGGTGTGATGCTTCGTCTATGTGTCACCTTGGCTAGGCCATATTACCCAGTCATATAATCAAACACATGAGTCTAGATGTGGCTGTGAAAGTGTTTTGTAGGTGTAGTTAACGTCTACTGTCAGTTGACTCTAAGTAAAAGAGACTACCCTTGATAATGTGGGTGGACCTCGTCCAATAATTTGAAGGTCTCAAGAGCAAAACCTGAGTTTCCCCAGGGAAGAAGAAATTCTGCCTCAAGACTGTAGTATCAACATCTGCCTGAGTTTCTAGTCTGCCAGACTGCCCTACAGATTCCAAACTTGTTAGCCCACACAATTCCTTTAAAATAAATCTCTATCATCTATCTGTCTATCTATCTATCTATCTCATCTATCTTTCTATCTATCATCATCTAATTGGTTCTGTTTCTCTGGAGAACCCAGCTGATACACCAGGGTTGAGGCTTGTGCTTGAATTCTGGCTCTGAATTCGGATTCCCATACTTCATAGCTGTATGACTTTAGACAAATTACTTGATTTGCCAACATATCAATCTGTTCCCATATAAAATGAGATAATAACAGCAATTCCCTCATAGGGCTTTTGGGAGGATTAAGTGAGTGAACGCATTTAAGCTCTGAGCAAGGTGTCTAGCATGGGTGAAGGGCTTGGAAATGCTAGCTCCTATACTACTTTCAGGTAAACAGTTTTTGGCCTCAATTTGTTTGAGGCATGGAGGTAATACAAAATTGTACATCATGGTAACCTGAGTTTTTCTGGAGCATATTTGTTTTTAGAAGTTCTTCTGACCCAGCACATTCCATCAGCCATATGAACAGCCACGGGATTGTTCTGCAGCTGCTACTTAACCAGCAAAGTTGGTCACCCCCAAAATGGGCTGAGGAAGTGATTCTGGGAAGCACGGTCTGGACAGGGGAACTGGTTACCGGGGAGCAGCAACCGTAGAGATCACTGCGGTGACTCAGGACTCAGGATACACACTGAGGTTCTGTTTGAAACAAAACACTCTACTCCAGGAAGCAAGATGAGGTGCTCAGATACATTAAGGTTACTCACCATTGGCCGTCCCTCAGCTAAAATGAACTGCTTTACAGAGGTACCCACCTAATATTATGTGCTGTGTTGAGACATTCAATATTTTAGTTGATAATCTTGCTGCACTTGTTTGTGTACATGCCTGGAGTGTACAGAAGGGTCTGTGTGGTGTAAATTAGCTGAATGAAAAAGCCCAGTGTCCAGCCTCTAATATCCAGTGCTGTCCCATTCCCGACGGAGGCCACCGGAGACGTCTGTGCCCCGCAGGGGAGGCCCCAGGTGTGCATTTGTACAGAGTACAGTGATTTGGTTGGAATGGAGCCTTCCTCAGAGAGGACTTCTAAGGAAGCAGCTCAGGGCTGCCCCTGCACGCGTGCTGGGTGATTAACATAACCCTGGAAGGGCTTGTTGGTTTTTTCTGATGGTGGTGATATTTGTTTAACGTTGCTTGAACATAGATCGGTGAGGCTGTTGATTCCTGGGAAAGAAACCTGTGAAACCACAGTTTTTGGTTTTAGGAGGACGGCTTTATATAACCAGGATTAACTTGGTAAAAATGGGAAGCATAGACACAAATCACTCGCTCTCTTTCCCAAATGTCTTAAAAAGCATGAAAGCCCAGTAAATAAAAAACTGAATGAGATTGGTGGGAAATCCTTTTTTCAATGGAAAAAGGTGAAATAAGGGGACTAGCTATTTGCTTTGTGCTCCAGCTTTCCCACCTCCCTCTGGCCTAGAGCCTGGCCTGGAACTGCTCAAGCAGCTGATTGTGATTTAAGGGGTCCCTTCCAGTCTGCATGGACCTGGGAGCCACGAATCATCCTGGCACAAACTTATGGAAACTGGGTAAAGTTACGATCACTCTTGGGGCAAGTGGTGGTCATAGACATGTACGTCAAACATTTCCAACTCTTCGCCTTCTGGGCACATGGTAGGATTGCATTTGGCCCTCCTGCAGTTGGGTAGGGCCACATGACCAGTTCTGGCCAGTGAGACAGAGCGAAAGTGACTTGAGCCACTTCTGAGCTGGACCATATAATTACCTATGTGAGACCCCCTAGTATTGCTTTTCCTCTGGAATAGCAACTGGCAATATTTGAGAAGGTGACTTCTCTCCATTAGCCTGAGTTCTTGAGCGATTACCAAAAATTCCCCGTCCTAATGACTAGACATGAACATATATCGTGATCAAGAAATAAATATTTTTTTGAGGCATTCATAGAGATTTTGGGGTTGTTTTACAACATAACCCAATCTTCCCTGACTGATACAGAAGGCCAATCATTGAATCACAGAATGTCATGTAACCAAACTTTCTTGCACTTCTCAGGTGCCTTTGTATTCCTAAAAGTTAATCTAGTATCCCTCCCCAAATTCCAGGAGTCCTTTAATCTGGAGCTGACTCAGAATATAACAGATGCAGACCTCTAAACAAGAGCAGACCTCTTCATTTTGTTCTAGAAATGAATACTTGAGGGCGTTTCTAGAATTTGGTCAGGATCTAGAAGTGAGAAGGTAGAGTTATTTTAAAGTTATTAGTTATCAGAGCTGAAAGAGATCCTTGGAATCAATTGTCCAAAACTTTAATTTTATCAAGAAGGAAATCAAAGCTCATGGAAATGAGGAGAGTAATTTAACCAAGGTCACCTAGCTTGCTAGTTGGTTAGTGGTCAGTGCAGGACAAGAGCTCAAGACCCTTGGTTACATTTTTATTTTTTCTGTGTAAACAGGGACTATTTGTAAAGGTCAAAAAGATGTCCACTGAACTCCAAGTCAGCTCTGCCAGCAGAAGTATAACGCAAGCTACGAATGTGCTATTATTACTTTTAAAATTACTGGGCTGCTTTTTTTTTTAAATTTATTTTCTTTTTGGTTTCTTTTTGTCTTCGTTGCTGCGCGCGGGCTTCCTCTAGTTGCGGCAAGTCAGCTCTGCCAGCAGAAGTATAACGCAAGCTACGAATGTGCTATTATTACTTTTTAAATTACCGGGCTGCCTTTTTTTTTTTTTTTTTTTTTAATTTATTTTCTTTTTGGCTGCGTCAGGTCTTCGTTGCTGCGCGCGGGCTTCCTCTAGTGGCGGCGAGCGGGGGCTACTCTTCGTTGCTGTGCGCGGGCTTCTCATTGCGGTGGCTTCTCTTGTTGTGGGACACGGGCTCTAGGCGTG